>NW_017672115.1:167974-217486 GCF_001879085.1 Nicotiana attenuata
GTTATTACTGTGTATTTATTACTCTGTTACATCTAGAGCTCTAGACTCGTGACTCCAGATTCTTTTGGGAGTATGTTTAGATTATTTGTTACCGTATTCCGTACTATTTCCATTTTAGCATTGGGTTAGAACTTTGATAACTGCTATTTTTAATTGTGTTATTTGGTAACGGAATGCGTATTTGGGTTGTGAGTATTCAATTGGTCGGGCTTGCCTAGCATTAGTGTTGGGCGCCATCACGACCGGGGTTTGGGTCGTGACAAGTTGGTATCAGAGCCTAGGTTACTAGGCCTCGCGAGTCATGAGCCGGTTTAGTAGAGTCTCGCAGAACGGTACGGGGACGCATGTACTTCTCCTCGAGAGGCTGCAGAACCTTTAGGAAAACTCCATACTCTTGAAATTCTAGTCGTGCGACTTTATTGATTCGAGAACTAAACTTATGTATTCTATTCTCTCGCAGATGGCGAGAACTCGTGCTAACGGACGACGACCACCAGTACCACCCGCTAGAGGCCGTGGACGCAATCGAGGCAGAGCACTAGAGGCAGCACCTGCTGACCCACCAGCTGCCACAGTTCAGGGCCAGACCCCAGTTTTTGGTGCTCCACCAGCACTCGTGCAGGCACCAGCAGTGCCCATTGTGATTCCTGGCCTCCAGGAGGCCTTGGCTCAGATTTTATCCGTTTGCACTGGCCTGGCTCAGGCAGTCTCAGCCACTACTGCAGCTACTTCCCAGACCGGGGGAGGACATCAGACCCCTGCTGCTCACACACCTGAGCCGTTTGCCCAGGGATTTCAGACACCGGGAGCAGCCCTAGCTCCGCCAGTTGCTCCAGTCGCACCAGTTGCACCAGCTCCAGCCCATGTGATTCCAGCTATGTCAGACGATGAGCAACGTCATCTCGAAAGGTTCAGTAGGCTTCAGCCTCCATTTTTCAGTGGTGCTGAGGGCGAGGATGCCCAGGGTTTCCTGGATAAGTGTCAGCGCATGCTTCGCACCGCAGGGATCTTAGAGTCGAGTGGGGTGGCATTCACTACTTTCCAGTTCTCAGGACCTACATTTGCTTGGTGGGAGGAGTTTGAGAGGTGTAGGCCTGCTGGGGCAGCGCCCCTCACATGGCAGCAATTCTCCACTCTCTTTCTGGAGAAGTATGCGTTGTCGGTTTGAGTGGTTGATTCAGGGGGACATGACTGTGACCCGAGTAGTGAGTTTGAGGGTTTTACCCCAGTTTAGCTCGACATGCTACGTGGATGATCCCGACTGATCGGGAGAGGATTAGGAGGTTCGTGGATGGCCTCAACTATCCAATCCGTATTTTGATGACCAGAGAGAGAGTTACGGGTGCTTTGTTCGAGGAGGTAGTTGACATGGCTCGCCAGATTGAGACAGATCGCCGTCGGGAGCGTGAGGAGAGAGAGGCCAAGAGGCCTTGTGGTTCAGGTAGCTTTAGTGGTGCTCCGTCTAGGGGCCAGTTCCAGCGTGGCAGAGGTCGTTCCTTCAGGCCTCCTCAGTCAGGTCATCCAGAATACAGTGGGGCTTCTTCAGGTCGTGGACATCAGGGATTTCAGCAGGGCCAGTCTTCACTTAGTGCCCTTCCAGCTCAGAGCTCTACTCCTACCTGTTCAGCCCAGGGTTCTTCTGCAGCGAGGGGTTCCCATCAGTCCCCTTATCCAGCACCAGGTAGTTGTAACGACTGCGGTGAGTTTGGTCATATGAGGAGACAGTGTCCTTGGCTCCGTGGTAGTCAGTCTCAGCAGAGGGATCAGCCCTCATCTTCTGCTCCTGTTTCATCAGCACCCGCCCAGTCAGCCAGGGGCGGAGGTCAGGTAGCCAGAGGCCGCCCCAGGGGTGGAGGCCGGACTGGCGGTGGTCAGGCTCGATTCTATGCTCTCCCAGACAGGAGGGACGCCATTGCATCAGACGCGGTTATCACAGGTATTATCTCAGCCTGTCACAGGGATGCTTCTGTTTTGTTTGATCCCGGATCACCTATTCCTATGTATCTTCATACTTTGCTCATCATCTGGGGACTACCCGAGGTTGTCTTGCTTTGCCTGTTCACGTATCTACCCCGGTGGGTGATACTATTATTGTAGATCATGTATACCGATCCTGTTTAGTGACTATTGGGGGTCTGGAGACCCGAGTCGACTTATTGCTATTGAGCATGGTAGATTTCGATATTATTCTGGGTATGGACTGGCTATCTCCGTATCATGCGATTCTGGACTGTCATGCCAAGACAGTTACGTTGGCTATTCCGGGTATTCCGAGGATTGAGTGGCGTGGTTAGAACTTTGATAACTGCTATTTTTAATCGTGTTATTTGGTAACAGATTGCGTATTTGGGTTGTGAGTATTCAATTGGTCGGGCTTGCCTAGCATTAGTGTTGGGCGCCATCACGAACGGGGTTTGGGTCGTGACATCTGGCATATGACGTGAATTATCTTTTAAGTGAGGATCATATTGATGATAATTTGACAAGCAATGAAGCTTTGTTCTCATAAGCAATGGTTTAGCCATTAGTAGGAGGCATTCAATGCTAAACCAGCTTGGATATAAACCAGCATTATCAAGATAAACTATCTTGATTTCATAATCTGAAAGTTATGCTCTTAATTGAGAAAAGCAATCTCAAATGCCAAACTGCAGGTTAACAGTAAACATACATGTAACTATCTTATATATGCATCTATAAGTGGTTCACATGATAGGTGAATGAGCCCATATTCACCTTTTATATATTTCAGAATTCAGGGGTTTAGTCCCAACTTTAGCCGGTATAATCAATTTATTATGAGAACAAGCAACACAAGAGAATTCTTGAAGAATCTTCTGGTTCTTCAGTATATGCTTATCAGAATTCTCAAATTGCTCATTTAAAAATGGCAAATGAAAACTTCAAGTTTATCATGACATGTGCTATCTCTTAGTAAACTTTTGATTTACTATGGCACAAAATTTTGCATTAGTAAACTTTTGGTTTACTGTGGCTACTTTTGTATAAGTAAATTTCTTATTTACTGTAGCTGATTTTGCATTAGTAAACTTCTGGTTTACTGTGATACATGATGTAGTACAAATTGAAGAATAAGGCGGGTAACTTCTCACATTCATATTTACCCCCTATGATTGTGGAAATATAAAGATTTTCAATCTTTCAATCATTTGTAGTCTCGGTATGATTGTCATTTGTATTAGTAAACTTCATGTTTACTACAACATATGTTTTGGTGAATGACATATTTGTATATAAGCTCTTCGAGAGACTTCATTTATTATCCACAATCTAATATTTATCGGACACTATTGGTGTTGTGTCTTCTAGACAAACAATTAGCTCTTCAGGAGTTTTTGATAAATTTTGTACTACCAAATATCGCTCAGACACTTCTTGTGTCATGAGAAAAAAAGTCATAATCAAATGAACAATAGAAAGACAATACTAAATTTATAAATGTAAGAAATTAAGAATTTCATACCATCAATTTTGTGACAAATGTCTCCTTCAAGGAGAAACGCCATTAACATCTGAATATTTTATATCAAAGCGGTAACTACATAGTCATTACATCCTTCAGGGAAAGTTACATGACTTGTTATTTCCTTTAGGGAACTCGATAACTAACCAGAACATATTAATGTGGTTGTAGTAGAAAGTATTCTACAAGAATACTTTTGCCTTGGAATGATATTTAATAAAATTTTCCAAGATATTTTACGTACAACGGGTACGTGCGACAATGATCTTTATGCCACAAAAATAAGATTTATATCCTTTGTTATTCTACCTCTTCAGGAGGTGAGTTGTGGTATTTCTTCATTCACTCCAGGAATGAAAATGTGCTTCAAAAATAACTTTGAATAGCTTATTATTTTGTTTAAGCACATAAAGACACAATTTCATAATATTTTCTTGCTTCAGGAGAAAATGTCAATTGTGTTACTTCTTCAGGAGTAAATTTAAAATACGAAAAAATGAGTATATATTCTCTCAATCATATTACCTCTTCTGGAGGTGATTTGTAATATATTCATATCAAAAGCGCGTTCATATTTACGAGCTTTATTAATATTGTCACATTCACTTCGGGGAATGGATTAATATTTATCAAAAGTTCTCATCCTTCATGGAACGAAAGATAATTATCTGAACGTGCATTAATCACACCAAATCATGCGATGCTTCAACCTCTTTTAAGATAATGCTACTTCAGGAGCAAATCGAGGCATACAAGTAATATAGAGAAATTTTCTCTAGCTTATCTTCAATTGTAACCATAGAAAGCCTAAATTATCACTTCTGGTGGTTATAGGCATATACTACTTCTGGTGGTTAACAAAATTTAGTTACAATGAGATATACAAAACATAACCACTTCTGGTGGTTATATATTTCTTGCAAACTCTGCTGGAGTTTAAGTGGAACTAACAATGTTATCCACTTTATAATCCTTTATTAAGATAATAAGGATGAAAACTAATACCAAAATAGGTACTGTATACGTAACATATAACCAAGCAAGCGATGATAAAGATATTAAACAAAATATAAGCAAAAAGCTCAAATTACTTTACACAAATTTGGCAACTCCAGACGTAAGTGATATCCACATCACTATTGCCACGGAGAAAAGCTCATCACCTCAAGGATATAACCTGCCTTATGATGCTCGGTGTGAACAAGATCTAACCACGGACGTAAGAGTGTCGCCTTACATCAGAGATGAACACTGAAATAGAAATTAAATTCGAAGTNAAGTTGGGTGCTTAGGCCTCCAACAAAAAACTAATTACATAATCTCTGAATTAAAAAAAAATACACCCGTGAGCTTTCTTGGATGACTCCTCCTTGAGTTGTCTCAAATGTCTAATTTCCATCCATTTTAAGCTCTGCATCATCCAAGGAAGGAGAGGCTTTCAGCAACGGTAAAGTTGTCTCCGTGTGAGCTATATATCTTTGAGCCGTGAAATCAGCCACGAGGATAGGTTGCCTACAAGGGGGTGCGGACCTTGTCGGACCCTGCGTAAATGTCTCCTGATAGACAAACCAATCCAGTCTGCTAGGCCATTTTTCACTTCTGCTATCCAGCTACATTCATAGAATAGATGTTGCTGTGTTTCGACAAGCAAGTCATCACATAGGCACAATAAGTCTGCTACTTTGCATCTGGACATGTTATATTTCATTGCAAATATAGCTTCTGCTGACTGAGTATTTGCATGTTGGAGTCAGCAGATACTTCCCATCCAAATACTACTCAATTATTCCAGTCTTTATGTCATTAAGTTTCTTCCAATGAACAGTTCAAAAATATATTGTTTCCAAATATAAAAATTTCGCCTTTTTGGGATGGAGTAACAGAATATAGTGCCTATAAAATGAAAAGCAGGAATAATATTGATAGCGCCGGAGAGTTGTGAATTCATAGTAAATTGGATTTAAGTAAGAATTATTTTTAAAAGGAAAAAGAAGAGTACTAGCTAATTGTATAAGCATTTCTTGAGCCATGTTGTTACAAAAGACAGTAAGTGAAAACAACATGAACGTATTCTTAGTTCCCTATCAAAACATTAAAGCCCACTAAATTTTATGAGCTTATGCAATGGTGACAGGAATTTCAGAGGACATTCACGATTTAGTATATGCAGTCTAATTTTCCAGCAAAATTGTTTGACTGACCACCCTTGAGCCTATGTGGTTCCGCGGATTGAGCTGATGATGCAGTAGGCATTTCATACCATTGGTAGTATGAAATGAGATAAAGATTCAATCTGATGGATGTAATGAAGAACCTGAAAGAGAAGGTATACAGCTAACTGCATTACACTCTCAATCACTTAACCATTGAAGAATAAATGCAGCAAGTCATTTATGTAGGAAACCAAAAAAAGTGGAAGGTAAAGGTTAATAGTAGGGAAAGAGTGAAGTCTACACACTACATAAGACTAGTCATTCTACTGAGATTGAAGATGGAATAAAGTATAGAAAGAGATACAAGAAAAAGTCAAGAAGGCGTAGCCAATAATCAAATTATATGATGATTTATTTTGGCCATCCGGTGACAAGTAATACACTTCTTTAGCCAAAGACTAGAAATTGTTACTAAAAAAATAGGGCTTCGAAACCTCTTCCTGTAGAAAATAAACAAAAGGAAAATACTAACAAAATCCAAAGTTCAGGAGAAGATCAATTTTTTCATCCTCAAAGACACCAAAGAGAACGAGCATCAAAAGCATCAGATATGAAACTAGTATGAGAAAATAACCCCAGCAGTTCACAAGATAAATGATATAACAAGTCTTCTTTACAATTGATACTTAAAAATGAGCCAAGGGGTTTCGGGCTAGAGTTCTGGGAATGGACAAACCCCTGGTAAAGAACAATTTCCCCTTAAATGGGGCATATGCGCGTGCGAATCTGAATTAGTCGAGTCTCTAGGTTGCGAATACCAAATGGTTATTTCTCCTATTCAGAGTGCAATAACATTTGATTTCTACAATAAAGAAGACTGGGAAATAATCAACGTAATAAAATTGATGTACCTCCTCAATAGGCATGCTTGGAAAGCTCGAGAAATGTTCTAATTGCCTTTTTTTCCAGATTATGTGATTGCATCAGATGCGATTTCTTTTGAGAGGTAAAAGGAAATTGTATCACAGTGATTGTGTAGCCGGATAAACCAAGCGAAAGAAATATTCACTTGTTATTTTTCAAGTGAAGCTCTGGTATCATGTCAAGGACAGAAGGATTCTCCCTTATAACATTTACCAATAACGCAGTTGTAGTTGCATCAAATGAGAATTTCCTTCCAGCCATTTCCTTCATAAAAGTTGTCATTTCACTAATTCTGTTGCACCTGAGAAATCCTTGAGCAATAACGTTGTAAGTGATACCGTTTGGCAAACAACCATCGTTCTCCATTTTTCTTAGCATATCTTTAGCTTCATCTAACAACCCTTCAAGACAAAGTCCATTTATCATTGTATTGTATGTTCTCACATTCGGAAGCAATCCAATAAAAGAAAGCTTCTCAAAAATAGCATGAGCTTTGTCAAGTTTTCTATTTTTGCACAATCCATTAATGACAACATTGTAAAATTCAATATCAGACTTTCCTCTCTTTCTTTCCAACTCATTAAAGAGTGACATAGCTTCATCAACAAGTCCATACTTAAAATAACCATTGAGCAATGTGCCATGAATGCATAAATCAGGTACAAGCCCCGTAGATAGCATCTCATCAAAGAACTTTTTTCCAGAGCCAATCCGTCCAACTTCAAACAGACCTTGCAAGATGGTATTGTAGGTAACAATATTAGGCTTTGATCCCCTTCGAGAAATTTCACGAAACAACTGTGTGGCCTCATCCAACTTCTTTTTCTTACAATATCCATTTATTAGTATGTTATAGCTAATAATGTCAGGTTCAATGCATTTATCTATCATGAAATCCAAAAGTCTCCTCGCTCTATCCATTTCTGCATTTCTTAAAAAGAGAAACTACAGCAGAGTAATGCTTCATATTTAGCATAGTCTTAAATAATTTATAGAAGTCGACAAGAGACGGAAGAGGCTTCACTCTGACCATTTGATGGAAGAGAGTCAGAGCATCATCTAAACACTTGACGTTCTCAAATTTGCTATTTACCCCAAATTTACCCTTTACTGAAATGGATGTATTACTATTGCAGGAAGAATAAGTTCGAATTGAAATGAAAGAGAAAAAGGGAATACCGTTGCGAGCGTAACGCAGAGAAATTCTATTCATCTTCAATGGCTAAAGAATTTCGCTCAGTGAATTGCTGGAAATTTCCCAGCGGATGGGAAAGTGGGGATCTAAATTCCGTGTGCCCTAATTTTGCCAATCCGGACCTTAAATATTGTTTTTTTTTTACTCAAATTACGTTAATAGGTGTTAAAAAAATACATATCTATATATAGCGTGCAAATACAAGACGCTATACCTTAACGGTAACGTCTGCCATTAAGGTATATCGTCTTGTATTCATACACTATACAATTTGACTTCCATATATAGCGTCTTGTTATTGTACGCAATATATAGTATTTTTTTTCCATACGCTATAACCCCATTTAAATAATGCTCTTCCTCTTCTTCCCCGACCAGAACCCTTTCCCCAAATTTTTTTTTAAAATCCCCCTGCTTCTGGTCCCCCCACTGCTCGATTTTAAAAAAACAATTGTGGGCCCCTCCTGTCACACAAAAGGTTAAGAACGTAGGTCCCACATCATAGTATAGCATTGTATTATTGTGGTTTAACTGCTTCGTCTTCAAATTTTCACACAAAACACTCACTACATCGAGATATTTCGATTTATTTTATGTCCAAACTTGTATAATAATATATCACTGCCTATTGAATGTGTTTCCATGTCGTTTTGTGTTTTATTTGTGAAACTAATATGTTATTATTTATCCGGACTTAGATATTAGTGTTCTAAAAAAGATGTAAAATTGAGATTAATGTTTTATGTTAATATCCGAATTTAGATATTAGTGTTTCCATGTCGTTTTGTGTTTAATTTGTGAAACTAGTATGTTATATGTATTTTTGTGAATGTTATGTGATTAAAATGTATTGTTGTTTATATTTAGTTTATTTATTAGCGTAGTAAAATGTAGAAACTTTTAGCGTAGTAAACTGTATAGTATTTTAGCGTAGAATCCCTGTAGTTTAAGTATTTCTTATACTGGTAGATGAAAATATATACTTTGTACAATTAAATAATCAAAATATTGAATTTGACACACATAATTATTCGTGATAGTTTGGTGCTACTGGTCCTCAAATATCGAGCCTGGAACCCAATAGTTATATATACTTTGTACAATCAAATAATTAAAAATTAAGAATTTAAATTATAAAACAAACACACACAAAATAATCAAAAAATTGAATTTGACACGCATAAATATTAATGATCGTTTGGTGCTGCTGGGCCTCAAATATCGAGCCTGAAACCCAATAGTTATATATACTTTGGACAATCAAATAATTAAAAATTAAGAATTTAAATTATAAAACAAACACACACACAAAACAATCAAAAAATTGAATTTGACACGCATAAATATTAATGATAGTTTGGTGCTACTGGACCTGAAATATGGAGCCTGGAACCCAATAGGTATATATACTTTGTACAATCAAATAATTAAAAATTAAGAATTTAAATTATAAAACAAACACGCACAAAATAATCAAAAAATTGAATATGACACGTATATTAATGATAGTTTGGTGCTACTGGGCCTCAAATATCGAGCCTAGAACCCAGTTGTTATATATAATTTGTACAATCAAATAATTAAAAATTTAGAATTTAAATTATAAAACAAGCACACACAAAATAATCAAAAATTTAAATTTGACACGCATAAATATTAATGATAGTTTGGTGCTACTGGGCCTCAAATATCGAGCATGGAACTCAATTGTTATATATACTTTGTACAATCAAATAATTAAAAATTAAGAATTTAAATTATAAAACAAACACACACAAAATAATCAAAAAATTGAATTTGACACGCATAAATATTAATGATAGTTTGGTGCTACTGAGCCTCAAATATCGAACCTAGAACCCGATGTTATATATACTTTGTACAATCAAATAATAAACATACGATTAATGTTGTTTAATTTACCGTTGACGACATGGACGCGCTGCCCTTACTCTCGTGAGCTATTAGTGCTTCAGGGCGATCATAGGTCCGCCCGTATATGGGAGGGAGAGTTACTGTCCCAGACTCTCTGCGCTAGGAGAGTGGACGACCTGTGGGATTTTCTGAGGCACAGAGATCTCCACGAGCGTGTAGTCCATGGCCTCCAGGATACGAGATTCTATAGGATTATTGAGATCGGGCGGATACAGGTTAATTGGGCTTTGATCACGGCGTTGATTAAGCGGTGGCGACCGGAGACGCACACTTTTCACCTGCCCATTGGCGAGGCTACCATCATGCTGTAGGACGTAGAGGTTTTATATGGCCTGCCCGCTGATGGCATGGCCGTTTCACTGCCTATTGCTATGAGATATATGTCGCGTGATGCTTATTTGGACATGATGCAGCAGCTCACGGGTTTTAGGCCACGGGACGAGACTGCATCGTCGGGTGCTAGTCGGTTGACTTTGACCCCTATTAGACAGTACCTGGAGGTAGGGGTGTCAAATGGGCGGGTTGGGTCAATTTTGGGCGGGTCAAAATGGGTTGAGTCAATAATTGGGCGGGTGAAATGACCCACCCAAAAGTTACTTGAGCTAAGATGAGTTAGGTCAAGATGGGTTAAAATTCGGGTCATAACCCAACCCGCCCAACTCTTATTAAACTTTAATTAATATGTGTTATTTTCTTATAAATTGTATAATTACTAAATAAGGCTTTTTTGCTTTTGTTATGGTCATATTTAAAATATTAAACAAAAAATAAAATTATTTCTAAGATATTTTGACAAACTTACTCATGGATCAATTTGGGCTAAAAATTAGCCCAACTTTAAATGGGTTGAGATGGGTTGGGTCAAGATGGGCTAAATTCAATAAATGGGCGGGTCAACAACCAACCCAACCTTGGACGGGTTGGGCGGGTCATTTGGGCTTGGGCCAAATTTGACAGCCCTACCTGGAGGTACTCCACCCCGATATCACCGACGATACAGAGGAGGTACATATCACCCGGTATACGAGGTTGTTGTTGCTTCTTCTATTTGGAGAGGTCTTGTTCCCGAACACTTCGGGGAACCTAGTCAGCCTGATATTTTTGCATCATCTTCAGCTGCTAGATGAGTTACCCTATTATAGCTGGGGTGCTGTTGTTCTAGGCTACATGTATAGGCAGATGTGTCGGGCGAGCATGGGCACTCAGAGAGATGTTTGTGGTTTTATGCCACTTCTACAGGTGGCAACATATTCAAATAATCTTTTCATCAGTTCCAACTCTACCTAGTTAGAATTTATCTTAAACCTTACGTCAGCTTTGTATGTTAAATTTGGGCCTGGGAGCGGTTCTTGCAGTTTCAGCCACCTCGACCACAATTACCTCCTAATGTAGCACCTCCGTTTCTCCCTCTATCCAGGAGGTGAGTTCTCCGCCGTACACTTTCACGAGAGTATGATGCTCATCATAATCTCCCCTTCTACTGGGATGTGTTGGATCTGCTGGAGGGCGCACAGGTAAATATGTACCTAAACTTACCTGGTGTAGGTTAACTTAGTGTTGCGCATACTCACGTTTCATGTTCTTATTTGATAGTTCATCTGGACGCCATACATCGACGATTTGATAGCTTCCCTGCCAACTTATTTGTCACGACCCGGATTTCCCACCATCGGGAGTCGTGATGGCGCCTACTGTTGGAGCTAGGCAAGCCAAACATTTAAACCTTTTTGGATAACAACACAACATTTATAACAATAATAAACCTTTAAATAAAAGCGGAAGTCTTTTATAACAGAAATATCTGAAAACCCAAAAATGCGGAAGTTTAGTATTTCACTGCCCAAGACTGGAGTCGCTATCTCATGAACTACTAATGAATACTGCAAACAAGTCTGAATAGGAAAATACACAGTGTCTGTCTCGATACAATGAAAACAAACAGAAGATATAAGAAGGGACTCCGGCCTGCGAACGCCAGCTAGGCTACCTCGTAAGTCCCTGGACCGAAGTCAGCTCCCGCCCAGTATACTACTGTTGTGGTCCAAAAGCTGCTCCGGTACCGTGATCTGTGCAAAAGAGCACAGAAGTGTAGCATCAGCACAACCGACCCCATGTGTTGGTAAGTGCCTGGCCTAACCCCGACGAAGTAGTGACGAGGCTAGACAGGACTACCAAATCAACCTGTACAGATATATATATATATATATATATATATATATATATATATATATATATATATATATATATATATACACACACACACACACAAAGGCAACGGAAATAACAACAGAAAATATCAAAATAAAAACTGGGAAGGGGCATGCTCGGGGGAGTACAATGAAAACAGATCAACAGATATAACAACGAAACTACATCCACACTATGACTCCTATAAGTGGTCGGCGCGCCACACGATCCCATAGTATATAGTTTATAAGTGGTCGGCGCGCCACATGATCCCATTTCATAAATCATAAGTGGACGGCGCGCCACACGATCCCATTTCATAAATCATAAGTGGACGGCGTGCCACACGATCCCGTTTCATAATGAATAATACATATAATCTTTTAGAGGAGGCCCCATTGGGGAAATTCATCAACATAACGATTTAACCCGGTAAGGGTACAACTAATAGCCCAAATATCCCAGCAAGGGAGAATACATATAATGCTTAAATCCCAGCAAGGGAGCAACAACAATAATATGCTACGCGTCCCGGCAAGGGAGTAATCACAACTCTTTCCAATTCTTTCATTTCTTACTCAATCGTATTTTTATCGTTCGAGCCAACGCTCCAAAGAATCCACAAATTCACAATTTATCCTCAACTCTTCACATTATGTAGGAAGCATTAATTTGTTTGGAATAGTCCCAAAATATACCAAAAACAAGTAACAACAAAGACCCACGGTCATGCTAGACACCGGTGTATAGATACTCGTCACCATGCATATACACCGCACTCGATCATTTAGCAAATAGCAATTAATAACACTCTAATCCTATTCCCTCAAGCCAGAGTTAGATCAAACACTTACCTCTGTCCAAAGAATAGCAATCAACTCTCCAATACCGCCTTTCCTCTAAAATCCGCCTCCGAAACAAAGGTATCTAGGCATAATTAATTCAATAACATCAATTAAGGCTCAACAACATAATCCCATAGCCTAGAAATGAGTTTTCTAGCATCCTTCCAAAATTACCAAAATTCGACACCGGGCCCACATGGTCCAAACACGAGGCTCGGACCAAAACCTAGTCACCCACAACCCCACGAGTTCAAGTATATGATTTGTTTTAAGATTCGACCCCAAATTGAGGTTGAATCACCCAAAATTCCCAAAACCCCTAATTTCTACCTTGAATTCATGATTTAGGTTTAGAAACTCATTAATTAATGAAGGAAGATGAAGGAAATGAGTGGAAATTTACTTACCCAAGATGCTTTGGTGAAGAAGTGCTCAAAAATTCGTTCAAGAGCTGTGGAGGAGAAGAACTCGTGTGAAATATGGACTAATTCCCGTAGCTACTGGTTCTGGTCTTTTAAAAATTTAACTGGGCGAAAATTGGTCTATGCGATCGCGGAGAAGGAAATGCGATCGCATAGAGAAGGGCAAAATGGTCACTGCGATCGCAAGCTAGTCTATGCGATCGCGTAGAGGAAAATAGAGGGCTTCTCAAGCTAGCACTATGCGATCGCGGAAGGGCTGGTGCGAACGCATAGAAGAAAAGTAAAGGTGGGGTTTTCATGTAATGCGATCGCGTAGAGAAGAATGCGATCGCATATAAGGATTTTTGGACCCCCTTAAGTGCTCTATGCGATCGCAACACTTCCTATGCGATCGCATAGAAGAATTCACTGGGCACAGACAACAGCTATTTCTAAGGCTAAAATCATCCCGAAACACATCCGAATCACACCCGAGCCCTCGGGGCTCCTAACCAACCACATGAACTAACTCAACAACATCATACGAACTTAACCGTGCGATAAAATCGCCAAAATAACATCATAATTCAATGAATCAAGCCTCAAAATCATCATTTTTATTTCAACTTCTTAAACTTCTAACTTTAGAGAATTGGGTCCGAAACACGTCAAACGACGTCCGATTTCGACCAAACTTCACAGGAAGCGCTTAATACATATTTAAGAGCTGTACCGGGCGTCGAAACCAAAATACGAGCCCGATACCATGGTCTTTTAATCAATTTCCATTTCCATTTTCCTTAATAATTTCAGAAAAATAATTTAACAGAAAAATTCTTTTACTCGGGTTCTAGACCTTGGATTTCGACTCCGGGCACATGCCCGAGTCTCATATTTTTCTACGGACCCTCCGGGACCGTCAAATCACGGATCCGGGCTCGTTTACCAAAAATATTGACCGAAGTCAACTTTAACCATATTAATATCAAAATTCTTCAAATTTTTCACAGATTTCACATATTTCAACATAAAAGCTTTCCGGCTACGCGCCCGGTCTGTGCACACAAAATGAGGCAAGTAAAAATGAGGTTTTCAAGGCCTCGGAAGCATAGAACGAATGAGGAAACAGGTGATGACCCTTTGGGTCGTCACATTATTGCTCGGCCGACCGACTGATTTGGACACTTCTGCCCCACTCATATGCCTCGATATTGTGGAGCATCATGCGTCGGAGCGGGTACTTCGGCAGTTTGGCCGCCCGCAGTATATATCGAGGGGGCCTATATAGGAGCCTACACATTATCAGAGGGATGATCATTGCAGGGCGAACGGTGCATTTATGGCATGGTTAGCGGCGCAGATCCACATTTGGGACCATGATGATTCCGCCCCCACCTACACAGATCCAGGAGGTGGATATTCAAAGGTATATGTCCTGGTACCGGCACGTCACCCGAATTTTTATCGGGAACCCTATTCATCACGCCGGCAGTCGGTACGTTCCATACGCCGGGCAACACGAGGCGCTGGTATGTTTTCTGTTATTATTCAGTATAATATGTTTTATTTTAGTGCAATATATGTAGTTTATGTTTTATACGTTGTGCATGCTATCTAACTACATACAATGTGTCAGATGGGACTGCAGATGCAGGATTATGTCAGCGATCTTGCGGATGCCTTGCAGGATTACAGCCGTCGATTTGTAGAGTTGGCTACCCGGACACTGCAGCGAGCTTGGGAGGATCAGCGATTGGTGTGGCAAAGAAATACGAGCGAGGCCCTGGTGTGGCACGTGGCAGTGGTGCCCGATGAGGCGGTACCCGACGAGGCGGGGGTGCCAGACGACGTGGCGGTGGGCGGAGAGGAGGTGGTCCCCAGCAAGGGGCATTGAGGCCCCTGCTGATTATGTTGCTGCCGATCTGCCGGGTGGCCTACATGAGACAGACATGTTGTCATACAGCCTTGGGATGGATCTCACTCTAGGGACTTCGCAGGTGACCCCGTCAGGTCAATTATTGATCACGCGCACGCACCTTTCTAGAGTGGATTGGGATAAATACTTTCCAGGCCCGTCTACTGTTGCTGAGGATCGGCTGACCCGAGATTCACATAGTGGGTGCCGGCTGAGTTATGGTTCATCATCACAGGCGCAGGTATGGTTTTTATAGTATTGAATTAGAATTTGTCTTTATTTTCCATAACTTTGTTAATTTCCTTTTTACGGCTGAACGCGATGTTGACATGGCTGCGACAGATGATTACATTCAGGAGCCTGACGAGATAGTGGTACGACAATTCAAATTGTTGTGACTTATTATATACTTTGACATTTTGAGCTTTTGACATTTTTCTTAGCATATCTTTAGCTTCATCTAACAACCTTTCAAGACAAAGTCCATTTATCATTGTATTGTATGTTCTCACATTCGGAAGCAGTCCAATAAAAGAAAGCTTCAAAAATAGCATGAGCTTTGTCAAGTTTTCTATTTTTGCACAATCCATTAATGACAACATTGTAAAATTCAATATCAGACTTTCCTCTCTTTCTTTCCAACTCATTAAAGAGTGACATAGCTTCATCAACAAGTCCATACTTAAAATAACCATTGAGCAATGTGCCATGAATGCATAAATCAGGTACAAGCCCCGTAGATAGCATCTCATCAAAGAACTTTTTTGCAGAGCCAATCCGTCCAACTTCAAACAGACTTTGCAAGATGGTATTGTAGGTAACAATATTAGGCTTTGATCCCCTTCGAGAAATTTCACGAAACAACTGCGTGGCCCCATCCAACTTCTTTTTCTTACAATATCCATTTATTAGTATGTTATAGCTAATAATGTCAGGGTCAATGCATTTATCTATCATGAAATCGAAAATTCTCCTCGCTCTATCCATTTGACCACGCAAACAATATCCATCCATTATCACATTGTAAGTTAATATATTAGGCTCTACACCTTTTTCATTCATATGTCTCATTACTTCCTCGGCGTCTTCAACTTTCCCTTCTTTGCATAGTCCATCAATCACTATGTTGAAGGTGTGCATATCTGGATAAATATTATGATTTACCATCTCAGAGAACAAAATCCTAACCTTTTCCCACTGACCAAACTTAAACAAACCATCAATTAATGAATTATATGTGATTATGTTTGAACGAATGCCTTTCCTATTCATCTCGTTCGAAAGGCTGATAGCAGCATCTAAGTTTCTATCTTTGCAAAGGGAATCTATGACAATGTTGGAGTTACATATGTTCGGCTTAATGTTCCCTTGTTCCATTAACCGCAACAAACTTAAAGTCTTCTCAGTATGGCCCTTTTTGCTGAGACCATTCATGACGGTTCCATACATAACCTCATTAGGCTCACAAATCTTCTCCCTCACCAACTTTTTGAAAAAGTCAACTGCATCTTTGACCCTATTTTCAGTAAAGATTCCCCTAATTGGGGTGGTAAAGGTTACAACATCAAACGGAATGCCTTTCTTCAAGTAAATGGCTAACACCGAAAATCCACAATCAACATGATGCATCAGACAATAACTGTTAATCACGATATTCAAGATGAAATCATTAATTGGAATACCCAATTTCTACATTTCTCGAAAAGGAGAAACAACAGCAGAGTAATGCTTCATATTTAGCATAGTCTTAAATAATTTCGAGAAGTCGAAAACAGAAGGAAGAGGCTGCTTTCTAACTATTTGACGGAAGAGAGTCACAGCGTCATCTAAACACTTAACATTCTCAAGCTTACTATTAACCCCAACTTTACCCTTTTCCGAAATGGACATATTACTATGAATTGAAGAATAAACTCTAACAGTAGTTGCCGAACAAGAACGGGAAATAGCAAAGAAAGAGATAAAGGGAATACTATTGCGAGAAATTCTCCTCATCTTCAGCTAAGAAATCTCTCTCAATTGAATTGGTGTGCCCTAATTTTGCAGGTAACATATACCCTTCGTTAAAATTTGGTATCAATTTTGTCTTTGCCGTGTAAGTATCGAACTACTTATATCCTTATTGCCTAACAAAAATCCACATAAGCTGTCACATTTGGAAAATAATCCCACATATTATAAACCCGACCCAACCTCCTTTAACCTGACCCGAACCAAATAGACCCACATTAAAAGTTAAAACGAATTTGACCCCTCATTTTTTTACCGGGTTTACTGGTTCCGGGCTTCCCCATTGCTAAATTTAACCGGAACAGTTTCGGTCCTAATGGGCCGGGCCGGCCAATTTTATTTAATTTTTTTTATGTATTTTGTATAACAATCGTAATTTATATTAAGATAAGTAAAAATATAAAACACTAAAAACTAACGTATAAAAAGAATGTTTGAAGAAACTTCAAAGGCTTTCATATCATATTTTCATTGCATAATAATACTTCAAATTAACTTATCTAACAAACTAAACATTAAGCTTAAATAAGTCTAATAATTTAAAAATAACACAAATTGTCTCAAATCAACTTAAAATCTTAAATACGAATTTCTGGAGGACGCTCAAGACAACTCTTCATATGCCTCCTTAAATAGCCTGTGGCGTCCCACTTTCGACGAACATTTAAGACTTGACCACAGTTCTTGCACTCTACTTTGCGAACTTCTTCATTTTCTCCTACCACCACAAAGCATTCCCAAACATATGAGTGCACTCTAGAAGCACGGGGCATGATTTAACTTGAATTGAGAATTTGGATTTGAGAATTGAGAGATGAGTGAAGAAATGAAGAAGAGGGGGGTCTATTTATAGTTTTTCAAAGGGCTAATTAGTAAATAATAAAGTATTATTTTTGAAAGCCCAAAAAGGGCTATTCTTACAAATTAACCATTGGTCAACGGTCAAAATGGCAGCTGACCATTGTCAACGGCCAACATTATAAAGTAAAAAAAATTAAAAAATTTAACTTAGTCGTCGAACCGGTCCGGGCTGGTCCGATTAACCGATTAAAAAATGACATGACATTACCGGGTGGTACCGGTCCGGTAAAACTGTATCAAACCCGGCACAAGCCGATTCCTGTCCCAATCCAGCCCTCCCCGGCCCGCTTACTACCAGCCCGACCCGTTTGATACCTTTACTTCGAACCAAGTGTCCGATTCAAGCCTAACCAATCCAGAATGAACCCAAATTTTGCATACAAGTTCCAAATGACATATCGAATATATTCCAACTCCCGAAACAACAACCCGAGCCCGATAACATCGAAGTCAACTCTCGGTCAAACTTATGAACGTTCCAAACCTTCAAATTTCCAACTTTCGTCAATGAGTGCCGAAACCTTCTAGAAATATCCAAATTCAAATCCGGGCATATGCCCAAGTGCAAAATCACCATCCGGACCTAATGGAACCATAAAAACTCCGATCTGAAGTCAAATACTCAAAAGTCAAACTTGGTCAACTCTTCCAACTTAAAGCTCCCTTGTTGAGAATCATTCTTCCAAACTAATTTCGAATCACCCGAAAACCGAAATCGACGATACACACAAGTCATACTACATGATACAGAGCTACTCATGCCCTTAATCCAACGAGCGAAAGTACAAATACTCAAAACAACGGGTCGGGTCATTACATCCTCCCCCACTTAAACATACGTTCGACCTCGAACGTGCCAAGAGTCGTTCCAAAGCCATCGAATCGCCGTGTAATCTTACCATGCACGTACCCGAGAGTGATCCCACGTCACCCCTATTCATAATAGTCTGATAGCACAAAATAACTGAAGATCCTTAATTCAACCTTAGTCCATAAGCCTTAGAACCCAATTTCCAATATCCGCAATCCTTACAAGACCCGAATCCCGTACCTACACACTGGATAAATACAAACAAGCTATATCAAGCCATAACCATGACCCAAGACGAAATCGCATGATATACCACACATCGCGCATACTCTTAGCAATAATTTTCGATCACAGTAACTGCTCAAAACAAAACGGGTACCGGTAATAAACCTCATATCAAATAAACTCTCGTTCCAAAACCTTCGTTTACTGTCGATGATGAAAGAAACACGCAGAAACTCATAACCACTTTTCAAATCAACAAGTCATGGATCCCCATCTTGTCCAACGAGAACCAAGGTCAAATCCTAAGCCGACTTCCGATGGTATTCCTCAATACATACTTGTATCAAGTCCGATAGTACCCATTCTAGATCCAATGACCTTATCTCATCAAACACAACCATTCTATCGATATGCCACACCAATACAACCAAAAGCCACAAACCGTGCAAGCCATGCACCAATAAGCAACAATTTAGATGCACCAAAAAATGGAAAATGACTCAAATGAGAGAACTGTCCCTCAAGCTCAACAAGTACCACCACAACTGCAATGCTATGAACCCATCATACATTGCAGAACTAAGACATACAAATCTAACACAAGGATCATATCCCAACACAAACTCTGTTGCGATGCGTGACCCCATCTAAACACCGGTCCTATGAAATACCTCAAGTCATAATGCTCAAAATCAACAACCACGCGCAATTCGACATCACGTACCCAAAGTGCATGATCATAACCATGGAGAAGCAAATAACACCATATATCACAGCCCGGAAAGACCATAACCACGACGCAATCAACCATTCAATACCCCAATAACCGTCTCTCTTGAGTTTTGCCAAAGGCCCAAATAGAACCGCACCATGTGTGCATATAACCAATGAATCACAACCCCTCATAGCATAGAAGAATAACAAATAGAACATATCAGAACACGAACAGGCTCAACTCTAATCGAATGACACACCTTTCAGCAATAACGATGTTGGTCAACAAATTCGACCTGATATAGAATACACATCATCCTCGAGCCTACCAATGGGCCCTCAAACCAACTCCGGTCATCCCCAAATGGTTAAATAGCCCTCCAAAAGTCCCTAGTGATCCAACCATAACATGTACCACCATCTAGATAACTTTGGCCATATCTTCACAATCCGCAACCACGAAATAAGCTGCTTCTGAGGACCCTAGTCTCCAAATCCATAGAACACATGAATAACAATAGCCAATCCCAACTCCACCACTCGAATGACTAACACATCTCTCATACGTAATTATTCCCACAAGAAATACCTCTATAATTCTTCTGTGCCACATAGCAAAATCTGAACATCAGCAGTCGATCAATTAGGCGAGTACCGCAATATCACTAAAGCATCTGTAAGTAAAAACACAATGTACCTTCTGAAATGCGCACCCTTCTCAGGCAATACCAAGTAGAAATAGTGAAAGTAGAAATAGCATTAAACGTTTGAATTCGTCCATATTATTCAAAATCCATGACCTTCCCTCCAAAACTGAACCGTCACCTTCATGCGAATCTCAATCCCACAGAAAGCACATATATCATGCCATTATATAAAAAGTACGAGAATCTCATAATCAACTCTGATCTACCAGCAGAATAAACACCCGATCAGTTAGAAACCTTCAATTTGACCCCATCCAAGAGAAAATCACAATACGCAACATGCTCCTCACGCCGGTAGGAAATATCCATCTCAAACCGTGATAAAAACCATCGAGTACTCTTCGAAACCCATTTGCACGTAACCAAGCCATCAGAACTGAATCTCTCTAACTCAACCAAGCCAAGCAAGTCGTCAACCCCAAGAGTATTGCCACTAAAACACCTGTAGAGCCTCACCACATCATAAGTACCCAAAGAATCGATCACATCCATTACCGTGTTGATATAACCTACTATCAAGCTGTCCTATTTCTCCAAGTTCATTCCAAATTACCCTTAAGTTGACACTTCTCCTCGCCAGAACGCTACGATTCTTACCCAAAGCTCACCACAAGAGATCCTAGCATAAAAACACACTGCCCTAAGGCCCATAAGCCGTTGTATTCCCTCTTAAGCACCCCAAAAGTACCACAACCGAGATACCCACTCTGAAGAGACCTTCTATGAATCCAAATCCATTTTATACCTTCGTAATACTGAAATGTAGAATCCGTAATGATATATAAATACCACAAGTCTCGACACCATATAATGTAAATCTCAGATTCTAGCCATATACAAATCCGAAAAATTCTCAATTGCTATATATGAATCTTGAATCCATTAGAAACTTCTCGAGAGTCACCCAAACTGCTCAAATCTCAATTCTACCGCCCAAACGGGCCGAACGACCTGTGCCCCATTAGCACAATAACACCCAAAGAAGTAATCCATACCTCTAAGCAACCGAATGAACCCCTATTCCTTAGCACATCATATCCACCACGAACTACAAACTCGAATCATTCCAAGATTACTATATAATCCATAAAGGTAATTACCCATGCATCCGAAAAATTTTCCTTGTTAAGTCATCCTCAAAAACCACCTCTTGCAAGTCATAACTGATCCATAAGATATGACTCCAGACCGAAACCAATTAACAACATATAATCATGCAATCAAATCTTGATAGGCAGACTTTCCCACTTGGCTTTCAAAGCCATAGATGCAAAACACTCAATGACTCACAATGCCCATACTCTATTACTGCCATAATACCGTTAGTGAGAATTCAACTAAAATCCTTCATAAGCTCATGTAACACAAACCATATAATACCTCAAATCATCGGCTAAGCTCAACATCATCCTTGTGCGGTCAGGAACTTTCTTAATGAATCCAAACTCAAATCGCACACCTTATACTCATTTTGGTAAAAGAAACTCTCCACACAATCATCACAAGGATCACATATCCGTTGATTACCCGCATGTGATAATCCACCGTGTTTTAGCCTCAAATGACATCTCTCTATACCTTTCACAGCCACATTACCTACGCGATCACTTAATGTTCTCTGAGTCTGACTCATCCAACAAAGACATGCAAATCTACTCCGTCCCATAACTGACAACATGAAAGGTCCTTAACACGATCATAACTCAAGGCTGTACAACACATCCATAGAAATTTGAGCATTCAATAGTCTTTCCACAATCCCACGCAAATTCTTCTCTAATCCAAACCATCCTCTTTTGAACCGCCAATACCGCAATTACGTGCATAACTCTCTACTTTTATAAATAAAACCTCATATGCCTAACCCACTCACCGAGCCATAAATTCCACCCATAAGGACACTACCGGGACATGAGAGTCCAAAGGGCACATGCTCACATAACTGGAAATAATTGAACCTAATGCGGTCAAACCTGGCCTCAAGTCCTTTATATGCTGGCCCATCACCAAAACACAGAAAAACATCTCGCCCTTCATCCGTGAGAATTCCGCAAGCGTCAATGTACAACTCATACTGAGCCCTCATGTGCGCATTAGAGTGAGTGGAAGGATTTAAAGAGATATGCTTCAAGCTGAATCAATATCGCAACGATAAGGAAAGAATAGAATGTAAAATTTATCCTAAATTGCCCCTGTAGCCTCTCGAAGATAGGTATGGACGTTCATCCTATTGATCCGCAAGACCTTAACTAGACACACGTTGCTATGACTCATAGAACCTAGGAAACCTAGAGCGTCTGGATACCAACTTATCACGATCCACAAAATCCAACTAGTCGTGATGGCCCTAACCTAAACCCGCTAGGTAAGCCAATTAACAACAATTCCAACTCAAATGGAAGATTAACTAAAAAAATAAATAGGGAAATAGCTGACTTTTATATAAAATCCTAAGGACTGGTAATACCTAAATCATGTGGCTTCTAAGATTTAGAGCTTACAAGTTGGAACGAAATAAATACAATCATCTTTTTCAAATGTACGTAAATTAGATTTTTTTTAAATCTAAAGCTACCATTGAAAAAGAGGCTAGCTACAAACAGAGCACATGTACATCTTCAAAACCAGCTTCCGCCATACACAGAACATCAACTCTAAAATCTGCACACGAAGTGCAGAGTGTAGTATGAGTAAACCAACCCCATGTATCAATAATAACAACCTAACCTTAGGTTAAAGCAGTGGACGAGTTTGGACAACGGTTAGAGTCTACACCAAACAGCAAAGAACAACTTCGTAAACCAATATAATGAAAACATAACAATAATACTCAACATATTGATTCTCAGCTCGTTCACAGTTTATGGAAAATAGGCTCGCTTCAAGATAAAAACAGTAAAGACCCAAATCTTTCACCAAAATCAACCAAAATGAGTAAATCAGTAAACTAGATTTTCCAAACTTTCAACAACAGATAAGATTTTTATTCTCATGATTAGACATGAGAAAAGTACATCTTATGCTATATATGTCAATTTTATGTAAAAAAGTCAATGAATGTCACAATACAGTGTTGTGCATGAGGAAATTCATCTCTATGCTCGTATTCAAAGTATGCATGTCAAATGCAATGATCACAGTGATAACTCATGTATTCACACTCATTAGAGTATTAATCTCACTGTCTCGCACTCCACTCATCTTTCGCTCAATCAACTCAGCATTGTATGTAAACTGCCCTCACTACTGGTATGTCAGACTTCCTAAGGGGCGATCTTGCCAAGCACTAATTTAAAGCCAATATGGTTTGCTGCGGCGTGCAACCCGATCCATCAATAATAATATATATAAAGCCAATATGGCATGCTGCGGCATGCAGCCGGAGCCCAATATAATATATATATTAAAGCCAATATGGCCTGCTACAGTTGCAGCCCGATCCATCAATAATATATAAAAGCCAATTATGGCTTGCCGCGGGCGTGCAATCAATCCCATCCATATCACTCACAATATCCGGCCCTCAGGCCCCAACCAGTCATTTATTCATTCCAGTCTCTCCAGGCTCACAAATCTCATGTCAAATCAGCCCAAATAATGAAAACATGATGTGACAACAAATGATAACAGGGACATGAGATATGATATGCGAATGAAGATATGACTGAGTATGTTATTGCAATTTAGGTAGCAATAACTCAATAGCAGAAATAACCTTAGTGGTTCCTAACAGGATAAGTATATGGTCTCAATATGATTTCTAACATTGGATCACAACTCAATTGCTCCTTAACACATAGAATTTCATGGATAGAAACAAGATTAGGTAATTGCACACTACCATAGAATCAACCGAGTCATAATTCACACAGTGCACGCCCACACTCCTGTCACCTAGAATGTACATCACGCTCAACACCAAACATAACAATGTATATTCAATGGGTTATACCTCAAGCACCGAAGTTTAGAAGGTGTTACTTACCTCGAACCTAGCCAAATCAATACCCGAGCTAGCCAAATGAATACTTCTAAAACTGCGATCCCGCACGTACCCGACCTCCAATAGAACGACCGAAAATAGCCAAAAGCAAACTCAAGAACATCAAATAATGCCAAAGGAAAAACCAACCCAGACAATAAAGGTTCGAATCTTTAAATCAAAAAAGCCCCAAATCAACAAAACAATCAAATCCAGGGCCCGCACCTCTAACCCGACAAAACTCACAATATGACGACCATGTCAATTACGAAGTTCCAACCATACTATTTCACTACAAATCTGACTACCGAACTAGATGTACTAAACTACAAATATGTCTTAATTAAATTTAGACCAACCCCCCCCCCCCCAATTTCTCTTTAAACTCATAATCCAAATGCCAAAATCAATGGTAGATTCATGAAATATAATCAAAACCGAGTATAAAACACTTACCCCAATCCATGTGGTGAAAATTACCTCCAAAATGGCCCAAATCCGAGCTCCATAGCTCAAAATATGATAAAATGACCAAGACCTTCGAAATAGAGTACTTTATACATTGTTCCATAGGTGCCCTTCGTGATCCCGGTCACAAACCTCGCGATCGCGATTACAAAATTTTCCAAGACAATTTTTACCCTATGCGATCGCGGCCATTTCCCTGCGATCGCGATGAACAAACTTTCATTAACTCTTCCCCACTCTTCTCAGACAGCCTGTAGTGTATCTGCCATAACCTTTTGTAAAAAATTCAAAATAACAAACGGTTTTATTTTCAAAAAAATAGATACAAAGGGGTTCAACTTTCATTTTTGAATCATCTCCAAATTTCTTATAGATTGCAAGATATAAGCTTCCAAAGTCGGGCCAGTGACAACAGAATTTTCTTTTATGCGATCGCGAAAAGGCTTCCGCGATCGCGATTACCAGGTCTGTTTTTCCTATTTTGCTCTTTACGATCGCGACCAATTCTACGCAATCACAATGTACACCCATGTAGCCAAAAACCAGTACTTAAAAATGGCTTATAAATGGTCCGAAACCACCCTGAAACTCATTCGAGCCCCTCAGAACCCCGTCTGAACATACCAACAAGTCCCAAAACATAACACAAACCTATTCGAGGCCTCAAATCACACATAACAACTTCAAAATAATGAATCATCGATCAAGATCAATCTCTTAAGTTCATAAACTTTCGAACCAAGCGTCCGATTCAAGCCTAACCAATCCGGAATGAACCCAAATTTTGCATACAAATTCCAAATGACATATCGAACCTATTCCAACTCCCGGAACAACAATCTGAACCCGATAACATCAAAGTCAACTATCGATCAAACTTATGAACATTCCAAACCTTCAAATTTCACCAATGAGTGCCGAAACCTTTTAGAACTATTCAAATACAAATCTGAGCATATGCCCAAGTCCAAAATCACCATCCGGACCTAACAGAACCATCAAAACTCTTATCCGAGGTCAAATACTCAAAAGTCAAACTTAGTCAACTCTTTCACCTTAAAGCTTCCTAGTTGAGAATCATTCTTTCAAACTAATTCTGAATTACCTGAAAACCGAAACCAACGATACATATAAGTCATACTACATCATATAGAGCTACTCATGCCCTCAAACCACCGAGTGAAGTGCAAATGCTCAAAATAACCAATCAGGTCGTTACAAGGGCAAAATTTGAAAAAAGGGACTAAATAGGGCTAGCAAGGGCGGGTCAAAATATTAGCAGGTCAAGGCTTGCCCCGCCCCGCCCTAATCTTCCCTGCCCCATTTACACGCCTGCACTTACCACAGAAAATATTGGAGAACTTCCCATTGAAGGATACTTCAGTTGAAGGAGCTCTATGTCCTCATGAAAGTGTAAAGACTAAAGCTGAAAATTGATGCTGAAATGCTTTCTATAGCTAATTCTTATGCAACTCCTTCCATATCATTCACCCGTTCCTAGAATCAGTCAAATGAACATAAAGTCCATCAAAGACTAAAAATATTTCTGTATGTTGCCTGCGAGATATTTTTAAGTCTCAGTCAACACAGGAATTTCTCTATCAGAATAAAATAGGAAGAGAGTATAATTTTTTTTCTTATTTGGTTGACTACATTTACTCAGTGTTTCTATTTATTTTCACCAGAAAATGTCCAATTATAAAAATCAACCTAATTATTTTCCCAATAAGAGAGAGGGCACATTTTTTATTTCTTATGTTCTATCAAGAAGATATATACACATTTTGGTAAGTGAAATGAAGCAATTGTTTTGTTTGTATATATGCAGAGATGGATCGTATAAGTAATGCAGGAGACCTAGATGGGTTGATCGGGCATATTACATAACCAGGAAGATTAAGAAATTGGTTTTGTGTTCAATAACTATGGCATTTTTGTAATTGGACAAACCTTCTTAGGGAGGCCATGACGAAACAACTGTGCTATATGGTTATTTTTCAAACATCTATCATTCCACAGAATTAGGATTCTGTTGTTCGAGATAAATATTAATGTATCACACATTAACAACACAAATAAATTGCAATCATTGATGGCTGAGAGAGTAGTATACTAGATTAGTGCGTCACATTACGAAACAATTTAGATTCTCGTAAAGTTAAGTCACTCACATAAATTCTTATTTTCATGCTTTCCACTTTGGAGATACCTTTAAACTACTATTTCAACTGATAACAACTTTTGAAAGTCCCTTCATTCTTTTCTCAATTGTTGATTCAATTCTCTATTCTTAGACCACACCTCATTATTGATTCCACTACTTCCCTATGGAAGCATTACCAAGAAAAGCTGACTATCTTGTTCAACACTCAGTCTTGAGTGTTCTCTTTTAAATGTAGTGCATATGAATAACATTCTAAGATATACTATATCTCAAAACTAACACGGTTGATCTATATTATTTTTCTTCCATTACTGAAGCAAAACGTAATTCAAGCTAACATACTAAACATTGTGTGTGTACGTGTCCAATCAATAATGTCATGTTCGAGTGATGTGAGAAGCGCACTCTTTTTTTTTTGGCATCGAGACATGATATACTAAGCCGAGTTGTTTGGCACCAAGAAGCATACAATCAATTCATTGTTTGACTACTTGACTTATAAAAGTTGAAAATCCAGTAGAAGTTGAATAATTTTCACAGGGAATGTGACCAATTGACTGAAAGTAGGACTAAGTTTGATGAAAAGAACTATATTTTCATTAATTATAGGGAGAAATAAGCTAATGAGTGGTGCCATGATAAATGACAAAAAATGCATGGTTTTGAGCATGTTTTCATGTCATTTTGTATGTGAATTGTGGGAGATCACATGCTTAAAATATGGGAAAATACTGATTACATATTTTTGTGTGTAGAAATGAGCTTGGATGGAAGTTGATGAGAAAAGAATGATTTGATGCAAAAAGAAGTGGAGAAACAAAACTTGGGAGTGTGCCACAATTGGCATCTTGCGCGAGAGACAGGCACGCTAGGGCCTTAAACATATCACAACCAGTGAAGTATAGCACATGGCACCAGCCCCTGCGCGAGAAAAAAAAAGGAACTGAGAGCATGCCAAGGGGTCTCGCGTCGCGCGAGCCCTAGGCATGTGACCAAATTTTCCTATCCAAAATAGGAGAGCACAAGGTTGCCTCATATCAACCTTATTCCGTATAAATACAACTTAGAAGCATTTTTGAATGGTTACAATACATCTTTGAAGACAAGATTAAGCAAGGAGCATGGCAGAAGATTCAGAAATGAGTTTTAATCTATTTTCGTTATTTTTTCTATTATTGGTGATGAATTCTAGTAGTGTAATCATGTTAACTATTATGAGTAGCTAATTCTATTATCTAAGATTTTGATAGAATCGTTTGAAGGATTCTTGTTGTGTTTTTTACTATAATCAAGCCATTGAATTTCTTTACTTGTTCAATTATATGCTTAATTTAGTTGATTGAAGAGTCCTCAATTGACTATGCATATTTATTATATGTTGCTTGAGAAAGAATGTATATTTAGGTAGTTATTAAACAACGTCACTCCCTACGTATATGAGAGATCAATATGGTGGGTTTAAAAGTAGGATTAGAGATAACGAAGCTTGCCGTGGTCAAATTAAGTGATAGTAGATTGCTAGCTAGAGTAGTTCGAGAGAATATATCTAGTAAATTACCGTGATTGCTCGAGAGAATCACGATAAGTAAAGTGCTCACGATCAGTAGAGGATAATTAGGCGATCGAGATTTTAGTTAACGTAGTGAGAAGGACTTCGACAATTGGGGAAATCATAACTTTAGGTTTCCGTAATTTAATCTGCAACTCTTGGTCAACAAGTTGATAATTTACTGCATTTCCTTTAGTTGCAATTAATTAGTTTAAACAAGAAAAAATTAATATTTGAATAATTTGGAGAGTTGATTTGCTAAGTTCTTGTGATAGGTTAAGTTGGGATTGATAGGTTAATTTTCTATGAAATTCGACTCTGCATTATTAAACTGAATTATATTTGCAACGATCGCTAATCATTTATTAGGCATGGTTAGGTGTGATCATTGACAGAAGATAGTTGAATTAGAACTTTTAAATCAAGATTCAGACAAATGTAAGTTGATTATTCAACTAAAGAGGGAAAGATCAACAAGTTTAACAATGTCAAAGGTGAAATCTGAGGCAACTAAAAGTGCACTCCTTAGCTAATATCGAGGCATAGGATTTTAATGAGACAAAGAAACATAAAATAGTGGAGTATATAAAATAAAAAAATAGATTGAATTGAGAAAAAAACTGAAGAGCGAAAGCATTATCAAGGAAATGTAAAATATTACAAGAACTTGAACATGAAGCTCCTACACTATTTTATGAGCATAACACTGCTTTCTTTGTTCCAATTAATGTAACATGTTTCCAATTTTTTGAGATTTTTTCAAAACATTAATACAATTCTACTCACAATTTTTGCTTTTGCATTCGCAAACTTTAAATTTTTTACATTCACTTAATTATACGAGATCAAAGTGCAAACTTTAAATGTTTACGTTCCTTCTAACTTGAATATTACCTAAGATCAAGTGCATTTGCTACATTCATGTTTCATCAAAGAATAGTGTAACGACCCGACTAGTCGTTTTGAGCATCTTCACTTGGCTCGATAGTTTGAGGGCATGAGTAGCCTCGTATGATGTATTATGACTTGTTTGTATCGTCGGTTTTGGTCCTCAGGTGATTCGTAGTTGATTTGGAAGAATGATTCTCAACTAGGAATTTTTAAGTTGGAAGAGTTGACCAAGTTTGACTTTTGAGTATTTGACCTTGGATCGGAGTTTTTATGGTTCCGTTAGGTCTAGATGGTGATTTTTGACTTGGGCATATGCCCGACATTTGGATATTTCTAGAAGGTTTCGACACTAATTGGCAAAAAGTTGGCAATTTAAAGGTTTGGAATGTTCATAAGTTTGACCAGGAGTTGACTTTGATGATATCGGGTTCGAATTGTGGTTTCAGGAATTGGAATAGTTTCGTTATGTCATTTGAGAATTGTGTGCAAAATTTGAGGTCATTCCGGATTGATTTGATATGGTTCAGCATGAGTTTTGGAAGTTGAAAGTTCAAAAGTTCATTAAGCTTGATTTGAGGTGCAATTTATCGTTTCGATGTTGTTATGTATGATTTGAGGCCTCGAGTAGGTCCGTGTTATGTTATGGGACTTGTTGGTATGTTAGGAAGGGGTCCCAAGGGGCTCGGGTGAGTTTCAGACGTGGTTCGGATCCTTTCGGATGGTTTGGTATTGCTAGTTTTCTGCTGTTACCTGCTGCTTCTGGTGTTCTTCGCGACCGAGAAGGTCCAGCCGCAATCGCAAAGGGTGTTTTTGTTCTGCTGTGAATTTGTTCTTCGCATTCGCATAGAGTTATGACTGGTCTTAATCGTGTTCGCCTCTGCTTCTACGCATTCGCGTAGTGATTGGGCTGAGTTGGGCAGTCGATGGTCCTTTCTTCGCGTTCGCGACGATAACCCGCGTTCACGTAGTTCTGTCGGCCTTGTGTATCACGTTTGCGAGGCTTGTGTCACGATTGTGTAGAGTATTTCAGGGGTAGTGTATTCTTCTTCTTCGCGATCGGGATGGTATTTCCGCGATCGCGCTTCATTGATTCCTCCATTGATTATAAGTACTCTATTTTCGGGGGTTCGGCCATTGTAGCATATTTTGAGCTATGGAGCTCGGGTTGAGGCAATATTTGAGGCGATTTTCAGCACATGGATTAGGATAAGTGTTCTCTATTCGGTTTTGATTATATCTAATGAATCTATCTTCATTTTTGGCATTTGGATTCTGAATTTCAAAGAAAAATTTGGGGGTTTTGTCTAAATTTTTATAAAGTGATTTTTAAAATTTTAAACATCGATTCGGATTCGAATTTGAGTGAAACTAGTATGGTTGGACTCATAATTGGACGCATTGTCGGATTTTGTGAGTTTTGTCGTGTTCTGATGTGCAAGCCCGAGTTTGACCTTTTTGGTTGACTTTGGGCTTTTGATTAAAGATTCAACATTTATCGATTGGGTTTATTCCCTTTGGAATTATTTGATGTTCTTGAGTTGCTTTTCGCTAGTTTCGAGCCGTTTGGAGGTCGGTACGTGCGGGATGGCATTTCTAAAGTATTGTTTGGCTTGCTCGATTTTGGAATTGACTTGTTCGAGGTAAGTAACACTTTTAATCTTAGTGTTGAGGGTATGGATCCCTAAAATACGTGTATGTGGTTGTTGTTGAGGTGGCGCACAGACTAGGTGATAGACGTGTGGGCGTGCACCGCAAAAATTGTAACTCGGTTGATTCTATGGTACTGTGTAATTATCTAATCTTATTTTTATCCATAAAATTCCTACGTGTTAGAGTAATTGAGCTGTGATCCGTGTTAGAAATCATGTTTAGGCTATATACTTATTCTGTTGGACCCACTGAGATCATTTCTGTTATTGAGTTATTTGCTAAAGTTGCAAGTATGTACTCAGTCACATTCATCATTTGCATATCATACCTCAATCTCTGTTATCATTTATTGTTACATCATGTATCATTGTTTGGGCTGATTAGCATGAGATTTGTGAGCCCTAGAGACTAGAGATATTGATGACTAAGTGAGGTCGAGGGCCTTATTGTGAGTGATATTATGGGATCAGGCAGCGCGCCGTAGTAGACTTTATTGATTCATGTTGGGATCGAGCTGCACACTGCAGCATTCCATGTTGGCTTATATTAGCTCTTGGGCAGGATCCACCCCTCCGGAGTCTAACATACCAGCAGTGAGCGCATGTATCGAGTGTCGAGTACCAAGTGATTGAGAGTGTTGAGTGATTGAGAGTGCTGAGTCATTAAGCGTGCTAAGTGAGGTTGAATACTCTGAGAGTGTGAGTACATGAGTTCATTACTGTGATGCATTACATTTGACATGCATACCTGGCATGTAGGCATAGAGATGCATTTCCTCATGTTGTACAGTATTGTGACATTCATGACTTCACATGCACATTGACATGTAGGCATAGAGATGTACTTTCCTCATGCTATCTGAGAATGAAATATTGGTGAAAGATTTGGATTTTACATACTCATATTTTGGTGATTTCGGTGAAAGATTTGGATTTTACTGTCCTAAAAAGCATGCCTATTTTTCATAATTGTGAACGAGCTAAGCATCATATCTTTGAGTTATTACTTGCACTATTTTTGTTATATGGTTACGAGTTGTTCTTGACCATTGGTATTGGACTTTGACCGTTATCCAAGATCGTCATTGCTTTCAACCTAAGGTTAGGTTTGTTACTTACTGAGTACATGGGGTCGGTTGTGCTCATACTACACTTTTGCACCTTGTGTGCAGATCTTGGAGCTGATGTTGCTGTATATGGCGGGAGCTGGCATTGAAGATGTACTTGTGTTCCGGTTATAGCTGCCTCTTGTTCTTGGTAACTTAAGATTTATGAATCTGTTTATGTATATTTCGAACAGATGATGTATATTCAGTTATTTCATTTTTTTTTGTTCTTATCATTATTACTATATCATGGTTTATTGTTAATTGACTTACCTAGCGGGTTGGGTTAGGTGCCATCACGACTAGTTGGATTATGGATCGTGACAAATAGGTTCCCTTTTTCATTATATTCTTGTTATAGAATGAATCAAGACACTTGTTATAGAATGAATCAAGACACTTGTCATAGAATGAATGTAGACTCCTTCTTAGTAGTGTACATAAATAGCAGATTTGTAGAATTCTCTTTTTTCCCTTAGTTAGCACCTGATTTCCATGTATTTATCTTTCTTACTTCTTGGAATGATAATATAAGTTTTTCTCTCCATTCCGTGCACATGGTATCAGAGTTGGTGTTGGGTTTGAAATCCGGCCGAGAAATAAACGTCTCATTAGAACTTGACTGGTCTTAGGAGAATCCTTTGGTCTGGCGAAGTAACTCTCACCACCAATCCTTTTGATTTACATGTTTCTAGAATCCGGTGGTCGGATTTATTGTTAGTGAAGCCCACATTCCGGTAGAGGAGTTCTGATATAGTCTACCCCAATGGCGCGTAAGGGCGCATGTGAGATCAGTTGGAGACTTGATTCATTTTTCCTAGGTCATGTCGTTATTTTTGGCATATCTCTGGTGGTTTCTACTCGAATTGACCCCGATTTGAGAAGGTTTTCTTGATCTTAGAAGTGCTTCTCATTAACAGTCTCGTCGGGAAGTTCCAGGTTACTATTCCATCTAAACTTTATTTCTTCCATCTTGATTTGGTCCTTCGCAGCTACCTACCTATTTGGAGTTTGAAGATAATCTGCTATTTCAGAGATTTTTTAGTGGTGGAATATATTTCATTATCTTGGTTATATTTTCTGGTGAAGTATATTACTGGTTTGTGTGATCTGTTGGTGCATCATTGGTTCTTTAGTTTGGTCATATTTCTGGTGGAGTATATCTTTATTGATTATCTGCTTGGGACTTAGTTAATATCTCCTTGAGTATATTTCGTGAGTTTTATTAGTTGGAAATACAGACTATAGATTGTAAGCAAGGAGGAAATAATGCTACAGCTCCTAGTCCAACAATCTTGGTTTCAGATGAGTTTCTCGAGTTCCTTCAATATCATAAATCAATGAAGGAATCTTCTTCAGTTAATGCTTTTGTTGGGTCAGATAAGACATGTCTTATCGCCTCTTCAAATAAATGGGTGATTTATTCAGGTGCCACAAATTACATGACAAGTAATAGAAATATTTTTCTAGCTTTCAATCACACAAAGCACCCTTTTCAGTTACTGTAGCTGATGGAACAACTTGTACAGTGTTTGCTCTGGTACTGTTAAACCAACTTCCTCTATTACCCTGTCATTTGTATTAAGTCTACCAAACTTGGCCTTTAATTTAATTTCTGTTAGTAAAATCACCAGAGACCTTAATTGTTGTGTAATGTTCTTTCCCAATCATTGTTTGTTTCTATATCTTATTACGAAATAGATTATTGGTAAAGGATATGTATCTGGTGATCTCTATATCCTTGATGAATGGGAGCCACAATCAATTGCATGCTCCAGTATCATGTCTCCTTTTGAAGCACATTGTCGATTGGGGCATCCCTCTCTACCTTTGTTAAAGAAGCTTTGTCCTCAGTTTCGGAATATTTCTTCATTGGATTGTGAGTCATGTCGATTGCAAAACATCATCGCATTTCGTTAGGTCTAAAGGTTAATAAGCGATCTGAGTCAACTTTTGCTTTAGTTCATTCTAATGCTTTGGGATCATGTCCTATTGTGTCTAAAACTGGGCATAAGTATTTTGTCATTTTTGTAGATGATTTTTCGCGGATGACTTGGATTTACTTTATGAAGAGTCTTTCTAAAGTGTTTGCTCACTTTTCTGCCGTTTGTGCTGAAGCCGAAACTCAATTCAATGCTTCGGGGCATATTCTAAGAAGTGATAACGCTAAAGAATACATGTCAGAGTTATTTCGGTCCTACATGAGAAATCATGGAGTACTACATCATGTGTTGATACACCCTCTCACAAAATGGAGTTGTTGAGAGGAAGAATAGCATCTACTTGAGACAACTCGGGAACTTTTGTTCCAAATGAAGGTTCCTAAACAGTTCTGGATTGATACGGTCTCCACGGCTTGCTTTTTGATTAATCGCATGTCATCTATAGTGCTTGGTGGTAATATGCCTTGTATTGTTCTTTTTCCAAACAAATCATTATTTTTCGTGGAACCTAAGGTGTTTGGAAGCACATGTTATGTTCGAGATGTTCGACCATCTCTTACCAAGTTGGATCCCAAGGCATTAAAGTGTGCTTTTCTTGGTTATTCTCGCCTTCATAAGGGGTATCAGTGTTATTCTACTGAACTTGGCAAATGTATGGTGTCAACTGATGTAGTGTTTTCGGATACTATTCCATTCTTTTATGCACCTCCCGTCTCTACAAGTCAGGGGGAGGAAGATGAGTGGCAAGTATATCAGGTTACTTGTACTTTGACAAAACAATTAGATGATGTTCCTCCATCTCGTAGCTCTTCTATTGAGTGCCAATCGACAATTGTGCCTTCAACACCTGCTCCAACTGTCTTGGCAAGACCACTAATTGTTTAAGTTTACTCGCGGAGGCGAGAGACAAATGATACATGTCTAGGGGAAAATTTCAGATGGCACCCAAGGATGTAGCTTAGTAGTCCAATAAAGTGGTTGAAAATTATGAAGTTTCGGGTTCAAATCTAGGCGAAAAAAAGGATCATTTTTTAACACCTATCAAAATTTTGATGGATAGACTTACTCGAAATTTGATGGTAAAAAAATTAATCTGCACAACAATTCTAAATTTTCTAATTTATATTCACAGGAAATTTATCACCATACTTTACTTGCAACCCGCTCATATCAAATCCATTTTATTTTATTTTATTTTTGCTTTTTGTGCAAAAGAACTCAATTTTCCTAAAACAAATATTTAAGTCAATTTTTAACGAAAAGACAAAAAGGTTTAGGCAAACAAATTCGTGTTCATTATCATCTAATCCAATGTTTTCTCCTAGTTCATAAGGCCATGGTAGTTTTACTAGATGCTAGATGATCAAATTATGCTAAAAAAATCCACAAGTTATGCTTGTTGTCTTATAGTCAATGCATCAATATTCAACAGTAGCTCTTGCTTTATTATCTTTCAAATCATCACTTTTAATGTAAACGGGAAAAACATAGAAGATTAAAAATTCTGTGAAAACTTTTGTGCAAGTATTCTAAGATAGCGTATGATTTTCAGCATGCAAAAAATTATTCGGCATTGCAAAATTTTAACTCCAATTTTGCTTCTAAATGATTATTTGATTTTTCTCTTTAGAACGAACACATTTTCTTCTTTTGGTTCAAAAAGGGAAAATGAGAAGGAAAAAAAAATCCTTTTTGAACCAAAACATTTACATAACTAGCAAATTTTTAAAATGTCGAAAGAACTGAAGATCAGCTAGTGATGGATTATGTTAAGCATAAGCTCTCGCTATGCAAAGGACTCGGGGAAGGACTTGATCATATAGGATCTTATGTATACAACATTACCTTGAATTTTTACAAGAGATTATTTTGCGACTTGAATACATGACCTTCTAGTATAGGTGTTAATCGGGCCGGGCTGACCCGTTTTCAACCCGCTTCTACCCGTTACTGTAGCTTAATGTGCGGGCTGGGACGAGTTGGTCGGGGGACGAGTTTTGGATGAACATATTTTGGATAACAGTGCACCATACCCGCTAAGCCCGTTATCAGCCCGGTTACCGTTATAATTTTTTTTTAATTATTTGGACCGTTGCCAACGGTCAAAATTTAATTTAAAAAACAAAAAAAAATTACACTAGCTGGCCCGCCCGAACCCGTTAAGCCCGAACCCGAACGGGCCCACAATAACCTAAAAATTCCCAACCCGCTAACCAACCCGGTCCGATAACGGACGGGCTGAGTTTTTTTTGTTCAACCCGTCCCAGCCCGCCCGATAAATACCTCTACCTCCTGGTTGTCACACCTCCTTTTTACTACTACACCCCTGGAAGGGATGTAATAAAGGGAGTTATTTCCAACTTGAAGTGACAATCGAAACGGGATTATTATTAAAGATTCAGAGTTGCCACTTGGGAGATTTATGGTGTCCCAAGTCACCGGTTTAGAATCCCGAATCGAGAAAAAGAATGACTTTGTTTAACAGTCCGCGAACCAGAAATCCGAGTAAGGAATTCTGTTAACCCGGGAGAAGGTGTTAGGCATTCCCAGGTTCCGTGGTTCTAGCACGGTCGCTCAACTGTCATATCTGGCTTAATTATCTGATTTTATACAATTATGAACCTATGTGCAAATTTTAACTTTTTAATCGCTTTTATTCATATTTTTAAAGAAGATTACAACGTCGTTAAAACACGTCTCGAACCACGTCACATAAATGCACCCGTGATTTTTGACACATTTTAACTTCTTTGGGATTTGGATTTGGGTCACATAAATGTGCACCCGAATTTAGGAAAGTAATATTATTAAACACGCGCCTAAAGCAACTACGCGTTTGCACTTTGCGAGGGCCATGGAATTTGCTAGATGGCACGCCTCGGAATCTAAGGATCAATTCAACATTAATTAAATGAGGGCCATGCATTTGTCATTTTTTTTGGCATGGCGCACCCCAGTTCTAATGTAAAGGGCATGGCTAATTAACAAGAAACGGATGGGAGTTCCTACCTATGTTATGCTAACTCACGCTAATAATTTAATAAACATCGAACTAGCAACAACCTACTCCTATTAGATTATGAAATGGATGAGCTGATCGAAACTACATTTGGGCTGCCCATTACAACTGGCTTGACATGCGAAATAACTGGGCTCCAAGTGAAGCCCAGCTTGGCAGCCTGATTGCGGAGGAGAATATATTTGTATCTGGGCCAACAATGATAAACCAACATATGATTCAGCAGGTATATTTGATACCAGTTATTACTCAAGAAAGCTGGAATTGGACAAACACTAATCACCCTTAAACTCAATATAAAACACATTTTAAAATGGGTGCATGTATTCTACGGCGAAGCATAATTTCCAGTCACACAAATTAACCATCACTAAGGTCAAAATTTAACAATTGCAAATTCATAGGCATGTGATTCGCATTGGCCTGTTTAACAGGACTTGGCTGATTCAACTCTTTCAAACAAAAACAAAGACTACGTATGATGAACGAATTTGAATCTGAAGATTTCCAAAATTAAAATAGGTCTTAGACTCATCAGAGATTCTCTTCAAAACACAAGAGTAAAATATGAAAATAACTACTGAACTGTATGGTAAATGCATATATCTGCTACAATAAATTCCTAGTCATATGGGAGCAAACTTGGATACAAATAGTGGGACTAGAGCCTATACCAATTTGTTAGAACAAATGGTCCGTATTGATACACATTCAAAAAAGTGTCATGATAAACCTTATTCCGGAATCGATCAGTTTTAACCAATTAGACCAAGAAAGTCCACGGTCCCTGGTTAGTACATCATATAATGTCTAAAACAGCTTTGTATTCTACCAAATTCAGACCAATCCTTAGGACAAAATGTTCACAAAAGACAAGCTAAAACCAGATAATAGCATGACAAAATTAATCACAAACTAAGATTGGTATTTCATTAGACTTCAATTGATCACAGATCTTTATACAAGTCCTAATCCGGCTTCATTTCTGCCATAGTTCAAGAGGATACCTGGAATTCAAAAGTGAAACAGAAGAAATGAGGGTCAGCAGCAGAATCAGTAGCAGGAACAGGAACCAGCAACACAATCTGCCCAGAAATGATTGAGAAAAAACCAGCTTAAAACCCAAATTGACCCAGCAATCGAAATTTGGACCAGAGATGAACAAAAACCCTTAGACACCAACTGATTCAAACCATTTTAAGCTTCAATTGCTCAGAATTCAACACAGAAAAAATATCACGGGAGTTTCTCAGAGTTTTCTTTCAATAAAACAGTAAAAAATTTTATCTCTTCAGCCGCCTAAGCCTTCAGGGATTTTTTTTGGCTCTCTAATCCTTCTAAAAATAGTAAACTTATGCAGCTTTTTTTTTGGATTTTTCAGCTCCTATCTCTCTCAGATTTTTCTGAATGTTCAAGGCTGCCTTTCAAGGCAAGAAAGCATGCCTTTATAGGCAAGGCAAATAGGGCAGCCTTAGGTTTCATTTTTACACCCTACCCCTTTTTAACTTTCTTTTTTTTTTTTTTTTGCTTAGCTATCCCTAGATTTCTGACTTTCTACCCAAGTTACCCATCAAAAGACCTGAAATATCCTAGAACCCCTCCCTAGAAGCTTCCATTTCTGTTATGAAAGATTCCCTCCTACTTAAACTACCTAAATTACCCCCAGCCCTATCAGTTATTACAGGCTTTAACTATCCCTTTGAGACCCCTATAGTTTTCAGGCTAGCAATTGACTCCCCTAAGGTCCTCTCAAATGTCACAAACAAACCTAATCAAATACTAAGAGTTTCAGACGGATCAAGATGGAATTCTTCAACAAAAATACAAAAGAAGCTTCTGACAATTAAGACAAGCAATATGAATAACAAACAGCAATCTCAATATCACTTATGCAGATGGAGACTCGATTACAAGCTTGCCGTGATTGAAACTAACTACCCGCCCTGATACAACCAAACAAAGAACAAAATCTATACAATTGACTTAACAGGACGAACATGACTTAATTCGAAACTAAAAATTAACATGAAACTGAATTAAAAGAAGAGAGATGGGGAGGAGGATGAATTGATTAACAGAGGGAAGGAATTCTTACTCAACTGAACTGCCTCACACCCCAGACTTGAAATTCCAACTTCATCCCCATTTACTTAGGGAGGGACAGATGAACAGCACTAGTTGATGAAGAAAACCAAGCGCAGATCGAGACAGAAACCCTACGACATCCATTCAGGGTTTGGACCTTGGGACTCCAGATTTGAAATCCGAATGGTTTTGGAGGCCTTTGAGGGGATTTGAATGTGGATTTTGGATGGGGGAAACAGATTGACCACAGGGTGTAAGTGTGGAGTGATTTGGTGGTTGCGCCGCCACCGGAGGAACTGTGCTAGGGTTTGCAAAGATTCGAGAGATTTGGGCGCGATTCGAGGGAAAAGGGGCGTGGAATCGGAATGAGGATAAGGATAGGGAGCTAGAGTGTAGATTTGGTGGCCATTGGGGTAGTTTGGGTTATCGCCGCCGACAGGCTTGTCGGAGCATACTAGGGCGGCTGAGCCTCTCTAGGGTTTTGGGGGAAGGGGGGGCTGAGAGACGGGGACCAAGGGGGTGGGGGTGTGGCCTTCGGACACTCTTATACTAATTGATCCCGGCTTCCAAGCCATTGGATCAAATTAACCACGACGGTCAAGATTCATTCCTAGACAAACGGTGTTGTTTCATTTGGGAGAGGGTGGACCAGGTTGGGGAAAACTTGGGCTGTGGGTTTGGCCGGGTCTAGGGGGAACATTATTTGGGCTGTTACAGGCTTGGCCCAAACGCCCCAAATTTTGAATTATCTTCTCTTTTCAATATCTTTTCTTTTCCTCAAAATCAAACTCTTTTGTTGCTTTTCTTTTCTTTTTCTTCTTTTCTTTTATTTCAAAATTAAACTAAACCCTAAATTAATTCTAAAAACTAAATTAAACTACCAAATCACACTAATTAACTCTAACAATTATCACAAGCTAATCAAATATCAAATTAAATGAAAACTTGCAAAATTCAAAGCTAAAAATTGAACAATGCAAAGATAAACTATTTTTTGTATTTTTGTATCTTTTGTAAGACTCCTAATCACTAATTAATTTCAAAATTTGTAAAATTAACCCCTAAATGCAAAGTGCAACATATTTTTGTATTTTTTCCTAGTTAAAATACTCGAACAAAAATGCAAACAATTAACAGAAAATGTCACAAATATCCACGAAATTGCAAACATTGAAAGAAATTATTTTGTTTTGAAACTATGGGAGTAATTCATGTAGGGCAAAAATCACGTGCTCACAGTTGCCCCTCTTTGCTCGGAAACACGAAGAGTTTTCGTGCAAAGATAAGTGAGCAAATACGAGCGATTTTTGCCTGTTTGAATACTCCATGTGAAGCATTTTTGAAAAGTTTGACCGCACCCTGCTTCTGAGGTTGCCTACATATCCTTGGCTAAAAAGGAATCAGGTCAGTGTAGTTCGGGAAGGTCTGGTAGCTGGGACTACCATGAAGTTGTGGTTTCACTGTTGTTGCTGCTGCTGCTACTGCATACTGAACCCCAGTATTACACCGTGTCAAAATGAAAAGAATCTAGACTACGCTATGTTCTATGAATTACAAAAGTCCTATCTATGTCTTCAAACTTGATCTTGTATTTCTTGTTGCCTTGTTGTCTTGTATCCTCCCGGTGAAATCCATTGTTGCTGCTTTGAATTGTAAACTGAGTTGTTTTCCCTGTCTTAAGGTGGATGCCTGACTGCTAAACTTGATATGTCTTCAAAACTTGAAATGTATTCCTCTGCTATACATGCGGGCTCCTGACTTCAAAACTTAAATATATTCCTCTGCTATACAGGCGGGATCCTGACTTCAACACTTGAAATGTATTCCTCTGTTATACGGGCGGTCTCCCGACTTCAAAACTTGAAATGTATTCCTCTGTTATCCGGGCGGCCTCCCGACTTCAAAATTCGAATGTATTCCTCTGTTATCCGGACGGGCTCCCGACTTCAAAACTTGAAATGTATTCCTCTGTTATCCGGGCGGGCTCCCGACATCAAAACTTGAAATGTATACCTCTTTATCCGAGCGGGCTCCCGACTTCAAAACTTGAAATGTATTCCTCTGTTATCCGGGCGGGCTCCCGACTTTAAAACTTGAAATGTATTCCTCTGTTATCCGGGCGGGCTCCGGACTTCAAAACTTGAAATGTATTCCTCTGTTATCCGGGCGGTCTCCCGACTTCCAAACTTGAAATGTATTCCTCTGTTATCCGGGCGGGCTCCCGACTTCAAAACTTGAAATGTATTCCTCTGTTATCCGGGCGGGCTCCCGACTTCAAAACTTGAAATGTATTCCTCTGTTATCCGGGCGGGCTCCCGACTTCAAAACTTGAAATGTATTCCTCTGTTATCCGGGCGAGCTCCCGACTTCAAAACTTGAAATGTATTCCTCTGTTATCCGGGCGGGCTCCCGACTTCAAAACTTGAATGTATTCCTCTGTTGTCCGGGCGGGCTCCCGACTTCAAAACTTGAATGTATTCCTCTGTTGTCCGGGCAGGCTCCCGACTTCAAAACTTGAAATGTATTCCTCTGTTATCCGGGCGGGCTGCCGACTTCAAAACTTGAAATATATTCCTCTGTTATCCAGGCGGGCTCCCGACTTCAAAACATGAAATGTATTCCTCTGTTATCCGGGCGGGCTCCCGACTTCAAAATCTTAAATTGATTCCTCTGCTATCCGGGTGGGCTCCCGACTTCAAAACTTGAAATGTATTCCTCTGTTATTCGGGCGGGCTCCCGACTTCAAAACCTTAAATGTATTCCTCTGTTATCCGGGCGGGCTCCCGACTTCAGAAATTGAAATGTATTCCTCTGTTATCCGGGCGGGCTCCCGACTTTAAAACTTGAATGTATTTCTCCCTGTTTTCTGCATGGGTACCTGATTTCAACAAAAGTAGACAAAAACAAAGAAAATTTTCTGCCCCAGTTTGATAGCTGGGCACATGGGTGAGCGTTAGACTGAACTATTCTACCAACTATTATAAGAATTTGAAAGCTAAGTCCTATTATCCAGGGAGGTTCTGACGGCTTCTAACAATTACGAACCTAAGTTATATCCTCTAGAGGTATTACTCCCACTACATTTGTTGTCTAAAAGGTCTTAATCTACTTCCCATTATCCAGGAGGATCCTGACAACTTCTAGTTAAAAGACAATTTTAACCTAAGTAATATCTACTGAAAGTATGACTTCCACTATATCTTGTTATTTAAACACACCTTAAAACTACGTCCCATTATCCACGAGGGTCCTGAAAACTCCTAATTGAATCCTATCTTAAACATGCAAACTTTGAAACCAACTTATATTCCTTTGGGGTACATTTATGCTAAATTATGCTACTCATGATTGTTTTGAATTTAAACTAAGTCCCATTTTCCAGGAGGGTCCTGATAGTTTACGGTCAAACTTGTTTTGGTGCTTGCTTTTCCTTGCAGAGAGTTCCTCCGAAACAAACGAATTTTCTGCCCCTGTTTCGATCAAAGAAAATTTTGTTAGTTTAAAACGGTGGTTAGTTGATGGCATTCTTGCTGAAGATCCTTCCATTGTATTTGCTTTATTTTGACTGGCTTCCCTGGACTTGCCCCGAACCGCTTGACTTTCTAACCCCCTGACTTTGACGACCCAAGTGTTCTATACCCATGTTGTTGTTTCACACCTTTGCCCTCTTTGTCCGAACCTCTACATTTCCCATGGCATCACAAATCATTCCACCGATGAAACTTCCGGCGATTCCTTGTATCCCACCATACATCACATTGTCTTTGACATGCTCCGACCACGTTGTGCCTTACAATTTTGGAAGTTGGTAGTGAACCTTGAAATCCTTTTCCTCTTGCTTTGAACTAGACTGACATTAAAACATCTTAGATAGATAAAACCCCAAAAGAAAATGAAATGCAATGATTTGTAAGTTAAGGATAAGAAGAATCCAAAACCGGATGACTGTTTAAAGGAGAAAAAAAGGAACTTATCTGAATGGAACAGCTGGTACCGGTGATCATGACATGCCTTTCGGACTAATCAGCCCAATCTTTCGACCAATCAACTTTCAATTGCCGTACTTCGTTGCCCCATAATTTCCATGCCCTGATTACTTTACCCAAACCTTGACCTTGTTCGTCTTGCGGTGCCTTGAAACAGTTTTGCATTAACAGACCCTTCTCATTTGTTCACTTCTTAAACTGACTTTCGCCTTAAGGTGCCCGTGAGGGTTTTCACCGATAAGACTCTCTCATTTTATTTCTCTCAGCTCCCGTCGCCTTACGGTGCCCATGAGGGTTTTTACCAATAAGACTCTCTCATTTATTTCTCTCAGCTCCCGTCGCCTTACGGTGCCCGTGAGGGTTTTCACCAATAAGACTCTCTCATTTTTGATTTTTTCCCTGCTTGAACCAGAGTGTTGCCCCTAACATGCATTACCCTTACCTGCTCGCCTTGGCATTTCTCGAAGATTGATCGGAAGGTATTTCTTTGGACCGTAACGTGGGCTTTTGGTCAAGGTTAGAAAGAAAAGGTATTAGAGGCTCAAAACAATTCAAACATGGGTTCAAAATTACAGCTTTCGGAATCAAACTTCTCACAGCAACCACAACTTCTGCCCCATTTTCTTGCTTGGGGACTTTTGGATTTTTATTTTGGTGTGACCGAACCTCAGAGAGAGGCTGCCTACGTATCCTTTCAGAATCAAGTCAAACGTAGTTCATGTCATATAGATTACTTTGTTGTTGTGATTCTTCCTTCCACTTTCTTTCTCTTTTTTCCTTTCTTTTTTTCTTTTCTTTTCTCTTTTTTTCTTTTCTTTTCTCTTTTTTCTTTTCTTCGTCTTTTCCTCTTTTTTTTTCCACTTAATTTCCACGCGAATTTGTCATTAATTCCGAAAGAGGGGTATGAAAGAAAATAAGTAAGGCTCAAAAAGGGATGACAAGGGATAAAGTGTTTAGATAGTAGAACAAAACGCCTTCGTCATTTCAATCTTCAAAATATGCCAAATACAAACAAGTATAACGAAACAAAGGATCATACATAGTATCTCTTGACTGCATCGGAATTGATAGCCATTTCCACAAGTTTTCCTTCCACATCTGTCAAATACAATGCACCATTGGACAACACTCTAGTTACAACAAATGGTCCCTGCCAGTTTGGGGCGAATTTTCCTTTTGCTTCCGCCTGATGAGGTAAGATACGTCTCAGTACCAACTGCCCTACTTCAAACTTCCGCGGACGCACTTTCTTGTCATATGCTCTCGCCATTCTCTGTTGGTATAACTGTCCGTGACATACCGCTGCCAATCTCTTTTCATCAATCAGAGTTAATTGCTCCAAACGGGCTTTGACCCATTCAACATCATCAATTTCTGCCTCGGCGATGATCCGAAGGGATGAGATTTCAATTTCTGCGGGTATTACTGCTTCAGTACCATACACCAGTGAATAAGGAGTCGCCCCTACTGAAGTACGGACAGTAGTGCGATAGCCCAACAATGCGAAAGGTAACTTCTCATGCCATTGCCTGGACCCTTCCACCATTTTCCGAAGTATTTTCTTGATGTTCTTGTTAGCTGCCTCGACTGCTCCATTTGCCTTAGGGCGATATAGGGTGGAATTGCGGTGCGTAATCTTAAACTGTTGACATGTCTCCGCCATCAGATGACTGTTGAGATTAGCACCATTGTCCGTGATGATTACCTTCGGGATCCCGAACCGACAGATGATATTCGAATGCACAAAGTCAACCACTGCCTTCTTGGTTACTGACTTGAAANGACCTTGTTCGTCTTGCGGTGCCTTGAAACATTTTTCCATCAACAGACCCTTCTCATTTGTTCACTTCTTAAACTCACTTTCGCCTTAAGGTGCTCGTGAGGGTTTTTACCAATAAGACTCTCTCATTTCTAATTTCCCTCAACTCACTTCTCCTTACAGTTCCCGTGAGGGTTTTCACCAATAAGACTCTCTCATTTTCATCATTTTTCTGCTTGGACCGGAATGTTGGCCCTAACATAAATCACCTCTTCTTGCTCGACTTGGCATTCCCTGAAGACTGATCAGAAGGTCTTTCTTTGGACCGTAATGCAGGCTTTTAGACTGGGTTAGAAAGAAAGGGTATCAAAGGCTCAAAAACAATTCGACGTGGGTTCAAAACTACAACTTTCGGAATCAAATCTCTTGCACAACCACAACTTCTGCCCCAGTTTCTTCCTTGGGGACTTTTGGACTTTTATTTCGGTGTGACTGAACCTCAGAGGGAGGCTGCCTACGTACCCTTTCGGGAACAAGTCAAACGTAGTTCAGGTCATAGAAATTACTTTGTTGCTGTGATTTTCTCTTCTTCCATTTTCTCTCTTTTCTTGTTTTCCTTTTCTTTTCTTTTTTTTCCTTTTTTTTTTCTTTTCTTTGCTTTTTGTTTTCATTTCCTTTTTTTTTCAATTTTCTTCTCTCTCTCTTTTCACTGTTTTCCTTCTCCCTTTCCTTCACTTACTTTCCATGCTTGTGTTTACGAAATTTGTCATTGATTCCAAAAGAGGGGTATGAAAGGAGATAACTGAGGCTCAAAGGGGTAGCAAAGGATAAAGTATTTAGGTAGCAGAACAAAATGCCTTCGCCATTCCAATCTTCAAAATATGCCAAATACAAACAAGTACAATCAGACAAAGGAATCATACATAGTATCTTTTGACTGCATCGGAGTTGATAGCCATTTCTACACATTTTCCTTCCACATCTTTCAAATATAACGCACCATCGGACAACACTCTAGTTACAACAAATGGTCCCTGCCAGTTTGGGTTGAACATTCCTTTTGCTTCAGCCTGATGAGGCAAGATACGTCTCAATACTAACTGTCCTACTTCGAACTTCCGTGGACGCACTTTCTTGTTATATGCTCTAGCCATTCTCTGTTGGTACAATTGGCCATGACATACTGCTGCCAATCTCTTTTCATCAATCAGACTCAATTGCTCCAGGCCGGTTTTGACCCACTCATCATCGTCATGTTCCGATTCATCATCACACTCAATTTCTTGTGTTATTACTTCAGAATTAGATCGGCTTTTAAGATTTGGCCGAAGATTCCTCATGCATGTCATGTCATTGAGACCAGCATAGAAAGAACTATACAAGAAAGAAAAGAAAAACAAAAATGAAACTATCAGGAATGAAGAAGAAGGGAAATTGCATTTCACTGAAATTGAAGATAACAAGGTTTAACACGTTATGACGGAACGTAGAACGTGAATCACAACCCTGGAATAATCCAGAAAACTAAAAGAAAATCAAAACCCACTACCAAAACTCCCTCCGAATAGGAAGAGGAGTAGCTTCCCAATTGTTGATCTTCACATTCGGCTTGACAAAATGCACCTCTTCGTCACTAGAGCCTCCCCCAATTTCCACTGTGTTTACTTCATCAAATAAACTTTGGACCCTCTCAAATCAATTCCTCATCAAAGACAACCACAGGCTTTGGAACTGCTGACATCGGATGCTTCACTGCCCCTGGCTTGACAATGACGGGTTCTGTGTGGGCACCCTCCACAATCATGACAGGCTTGTTCAACACTCTTGGCACAACCACTTTTGCCATTTCTTGTTTCGTTGCAACCCCACTTGATGACCCTTTCCTGACTACCGCAGATGGCTCGCTGTCTGTCCCGCCTAACCTGATCACTGATTTCCCACTTGTTCACTTTTCAACCAGCCCGACCTCACTGGACCGAATCATCATAACGGTCTATGAAGGCTTCATAGTCTCCCCTCCCTTATGCACTATCTCGATCATATTTGTGTCATGATGGGCCGGCAATGGACTCTGGTTGATATCGTGCGGCTTTTTTGCCCATGCTTGATACATCTTGGCCATCCGTTGTTTCAGTTTATACATCTCTTCTCTCATCACATTAACATCCAACTCTTCCTCCTCTCTCGAAGGATCGATAACAGTCGCGTCAAGCTCCTGGTTGGCCATGATCAACTTTTTTTTTTTTTTGACCGGGTGTTATAGGAGTGAGTTGCCAAAATGCCAATCAACTAACCACCTGCCCGGACTCATCATCAACAACAACTTTGTTAGAGGTTAGAGCATTAATAGATAGGCAACCGCACATTTTGGAAATGAATGCACCTAAGCAGTTAACCATTTCTACTATGCCTTTGCTTGGTTGTATGCGTCATCTCGGCTTTCTTTTTCTTTACTTTCCATGCCTTTTCTCTCATTCTTCCCCCTTTTTTTTCCATTGTTTGTTTCTTGCCTTTCCCCCTTTTCATTTGCTTTTCTCTCTTATTTTTCCCTTTTTTTTCCTTTTTCCTTCTTTTCCTCTTGCCTCGGTTTTTTTCTTGTTCCTATTCTCTCCTTTCCTCAAATTGTTTTTCCGCTCTTTTCTTCCCTTTTCTCTTGCTCCCTTTTTATTTTCTCTTGTTTGCCTTTTTTGTTTTTGGTTATGGTCGAATCCTATGGAGATTGCCTACGTATCATGACCTCGCATGAATCAGACCGAGCGTAGTTCTGGCAAATAAACGCAAAAATAAGGAAATAATTTTTTTTTAGATTTTCATTTTTTCATTAATAAAACTCCGATTACAAAGATACTAGACTATTTCTTTTCCTTAAAAAGAAAAATTACAAAACAGACTCAAAATAGCGAAATACAGACTCGATAACCAGGAATACATCAAAGCTTCAAATCGCGGGGCCCGCGGGGCATCATTCGGCATCACCGCGGGCTTGCGTGCAAGACCCCTTTGTAACTGCTCCAAATCATTCATAACCTGACGAACAAATATCATCACTATAGCAAAGAAAGTGGTACGGCCCATTCTTTCGCCGGCTTGACATTTCATGACAATATAATCTGCAATGCCTCTAATTCTTTCCCTGATCTGGCCTTTTTCCTGGAGGAGTCGGCTTATCTGCTGGTTGCGAGCCTCTAACACCTGGGAATCGTGGAAATGATGGTCTTGCAACAGCTTTATTTCTTTTTCCATCTCGGCCATTAGCCTATAGAACTGTTCCCTTTCAGCCTGAAATTCTTTGTCCTGCTGGGCCGCCTTATCTTCAAGGGTGTCATCTTTCTTTTCAGATTGGCAATGGTTCCCTCATAATTTCTTTTCATTTGTTGCACAAATTGGACTTTTTCTTCTGTCTTCTTTACCCATTGTGCCCGGAGTTTTGCCATATTACCCTCAGATTTCTCCAACTCATCTTGGCCCTCTAAGACCTGCTTTTTCAGCCCATTTATCAATCTCTCATCGGACCGACTCCTTTCTTGATTTTTAGCAGCTATTTTCATTTGTCGGATTTGCTCTTTAAGAACCTCATTCTCTTGAGTCAATTTCTTTTTGTCACCTTCGTCAGCCGCAACTTGCACACTCTTTTCAAATTGAAGGTCTCGGACTTGCTGCTCCAGCGCCCCTATCCTGGCCCTGTATTCCTTTTCCTTATCTAGCCAATCCCATTGTACCTGGGCTCCGTCAGTGAATTGTTGTACATGTGGCCTTTTGGCGTGTCTCTCGGGAGTCTGAAACCTTTTGCCGAACCAGGTCAAGTATTTGGGGTCTACTTTGCCTTTAGCCCGATCCTGTACTATAGTCTTAGGCTCAAGGTACCTGCACTCATTCCATATTTGTCGGATTTTTCCTTCCGGAAATGCAGCTTTTGGACCTAACTCAATGATTTGTCCGCTCAGGTCTTCATCGTTGTGAACAGTTTGGAATCTTCCTAGTTGCCTCAAAACTCGGTAAGGAGCGTAGGGTTGGATGCTTCGAAATGCCCATCAAAAGAATATAAGGTACTTCTGCCGATGTGTATACAACTTCAGTAGCGGGAAGCCATCCAAAAGCCCATTCAATTTTATCCGCAGTCAAAGATCTCAAGCATGACAACCAAGCCTCAGTGCCCTCGGGGAACTCAATACCTGTTACCCTGGTTCTGAACTCCGCAATACAACTTAGCCCAGTTAGACCATAGTTCATATCCCCCGTGTGATGACAAAGGTGCTCCTGTATCCATAGCTGTAGTAGCAGATTGCAACCCTGGAAGAATTTTACACCCTCTCGGAACATAGTTAAAGCTCGGTATATTTCCGCCACAATCAAGGGAACCACTGTGCTAGTAGGCTTCTTTATGGAAACATCCAACATTCCTACAAGGCTGATGTCTATGTGGCCGTCTTTTTATGGACAGATCACGACCCCCAGAAAAGCTACCATGAAAGCCAATCCCCGCCGGGCCTCCCATTTATCTTTGTTCCCGGCGTGTCTCCAACCGGTGTTAGGCTCCTCGAAAC
>NW_017672116.1:0-86849 GCF_001879085.1 Nicotiana attenuata
CCCTTGAGTTGTCCGCTCAAGGGTACCAGTCTAAAACCCCATAGAAACCTTACTCCGTTTAAATTGTGCATGCATCATGGTCAAACCTAGCCGGATCAGTTATGTTGTCCAAATAATGATCCTTTAAGATAGCCCTGTCCAAAGTCCACTGGGTTTCCCTAAACCCAAACGGACACCATCACGTTCTGTGCATTTAATTGGAGAACTAAATGCCTAATACTAATTGTTGATATTAAATAGTCGAGTCTGGTGGGGGTAGGGTCTAACCCTTCTGTTTTGCAGATAATGAGGCACCAAATCCCCAGATTTGGCATGGTTACCAACATCCACCCAAGACTACTAAGCTGGTGGAAAGATCTTCACTCTAGTGATCAGACTCTCGTCCGAAAATATCTAGGAAATCTACCTTCCCTCCTGGAAATTCAACCCAACAACAAGATCATAGAAGCTGCCACACTGTTTTGGGATTGTGAAAGGGCTGTGTTCCACTTTGGGGACATTGAAATGACACCCTTGCTAGAAGAAATAGGAGGATTGGCCGGTTTGGTGTGGGAAAGTCCGGGTGTGCTAATGCCCGAGAACCGCAAAGGTAGGAGCTTCCTGAAAATGATGGGTTTGAATAAGAATCCAGAATTAACATGCTTGAAAGATTCATACATTCCTTTTGATTACTTGTATCAAAGGTACGGTCACAACAAATCTTACCGTACTTACTCTGGCGAATTTTCCCTCACATCTTTGGGGCACATCCACCGTAGTGTTTTCGTCTTCATGTTCTATTTCCTGGGGCTGGTCGTGTTTCCAATGAAGAAAGCAAGGATCCACACATGGCTAGCTATGGTAACCAAAACCCTAATGGAAGGGATTGATGGGCAGGCGTTCAACATCGTACCTATGATTGTTGCAGACATATACCGAGCTTTGGAGAAGTGTCATCAAGGAGCCAAACACTTTGAAGGTTGCAATATATTACTCCAACTCTTGCTCATGGACATCTCCAGAGAGGCGAATATCGACAAGAGATCCGGCGTAGGGATTAGGATGATCACATCGCTTTCCATCACCCAAAGCGAATGAATTACATCCCCGATATGTTTGCTCAGCCGGAGGATGCTAAAGGATGGGTCGAACAGTTTGATAATTTGACCGAGGAGAAAATTCAGTGGATGTTCGAATGGTTTCCAACGGAGGAATTCATTTCCCGATCAAGAGACGCACCTTTTCTGAATTTGATCGGTCTCAGGGGGACATACCCTTACGTCCCACTTCGGGTAATGAGGCAAGCTAGTAGGAAGCAGGTTATACCCAGGGTCGACAAGATGAGTCATTTCCGAGCTGACTTCCAAGGGGATGATAGTCCTTACAAGTGCCAAGCACAACATATGTGGCACTGCAAGATCATAATGGGAAGAGATACCATCGAGCCAGACAGGTATCATGCTGGTTGTGCTCCTTTCTACTCGGTTTGGTTGGAAGACAGCCATGATGGTCTGGGCCAGCCAGGGTTTGCTCAAGGTCACAGGGTTATAGATGAAAGGGCCAAGGCACAGGTCAAATACAATCAATTAAGCAAGAGAATCCGGGAGTGAGAAAGCGAGCACCGCGAGATACAAGAAACTAGCCAGAAGTTAATTGATGAATGGAAGGACATGGCTGTCATCGCCAACAAGCGACTGGGATACTTGGAGCGGGGCATAGTGGAGTTAGAAAGAAAGTTTCTCAAGAGGGTCGAAGACTGCCAAAATGCTGAGGGAACCGAAGGAGGATATCTGGCCAGGGCCTACCTATTGCTGGGATTTCGCGAGTTAGGGAAGCTGTTCGATAGAGCAAAGGATGCTGAATCTGGGGAAGGTCCTTCTGGGGCCAAATAAATAGGAGTTTATCTTTCCGCTTTATAAAATGTAATAAGGCCAATGGCCATTAATGATTTCATTTCTTGTTTATTTAGTGTCGTTTTGGGATTCGTCTATTTTTTATCAATAAAATGAAGCATTTAGCATTCTAAATTCTCCAAATCAATTTGTCGCTAGGCCTACCTCGGGCACAACGAGGCTCCCAAATTAGGACACGATTTACATTCCCGTACCATGTGTTTAAATATCGCAATACTTTTTATGATCCTCACTAACTTGGTTACCTTTTTGTTTTATTTTTGTTATTCCCCTCCCCAAAAGTTAGTTCGTGCACTCTGGCATCATCATCTTACTTCACAAGATCCAGAGGGGCACATCTCAAGAATTGGAGGATCAGGACAACCAAAAGAGCTCGACAAGCCTCGGGGTAGCAAGGCTAAAACAAGCACTATTCACTGTTTTATTTACTAAATGATTTTCTTTCCGCATTTTTCAATTTCCGCAATAAGATCTTTAATGTTCAAAACAATTATTCAATCTATCAAAAGCATGTTTGATTTTTATTATGAATTAATATTTATTGCTATTGTTTTCCTCCTTACTTTACCAATACAACATTACTATTACTTATCTTGATGAACCAATGACTGTGACATGCAATGAGACAACGCAACAAACGGACATTGAGTCAGAAGAAGATGACATACCAGAGGAAATTATCAAAGATGTAGAGAACTTTGAGAACAGACCTAAGTCCAACCTGGACGAGACAGAAATTGTTAACCTGGGAGATGCAAAAAATGTCAAGGAAACACAAATCAGTGCTCACTTATCGCCATCAAAAAGGAAGGAATACACATAATTTCAAAGGGAATATGAGGACATATTCGCTTGGTCATATGATGACATGACCGGTCTAAATACGTCTATTGTGGCTCACAAACTGCCGACTGATCCGACATGTCCGCCGGTAAAACAAAAGCTCAGAAAGTTCAAGCCGGATATGAGTTTGAAAATCAAGGGAGAAGTCACTAAGCAAGTCAAATCTAAGGTTCTCAGGGTAGTAGAATACCCGACATGGTTAGCCAACATCGTGCCAGTGCCAAAGAAGGATGGGAAGGTCAGAGTCTGTGTCGACTACCGGGATCTCAACCGGGCCAGTCCGAAAGATGACTTTCCTTTGCCGAACATACACATCCTGATTGACAATTGCGCCAAGCATGAGTTGCAATCATTTATAGATTGTTTCGCGGGTCATCACCGGATCTGGATAGATGAAGGAGATGCTGAGAAAACGGCTTTCATTACGCCGTGGGGAATGTATTGTTACAAGATAATGCCATTCGGCCTAAAGAATGCAGGGGCCACCTACATGAGGACCATGACTACCATTTTCCATGACATGATACACAAGGAGATAGAGGTATATGTGGATGACGTTATCATCAAATCCAAGAAGGTCATTGACCACATAAAAGATCTGAGGAAGTTTTTCAACAGATTACGGAGGTACAACCTGAAACTAAATCCCGCAAAGTGTGCATTTGGGGTTCCTGCTGGGAAGTTGCTTGGGTTTATCGTGAGCCGCCGAGGAATAGAACTGGATCCATCAAAGGTCAAAGCCATTCAAGAACTCCCACTGCCAAAGAACAAGAAGGACGTGATGAGTTTCTTGGGAAGACTTAACTATATTAGCCGGTTCATAGCACAGTCCCCGGTTATCTGTGAGCCAATCTTTAAGATGTTGAAGAAGGACGCCGCTACCAAATGGACCAATGACTGTCAAAAGGCCTTCAACAGAATTAAGGAGTACTTGTCAACACCACCAGTCTTGGTCCCGCCTGAGCCAGGTAGACCCCTATTACTCTACCTTGCGGTATTGGATGGAGCTTTCGGTTGCGTTCTGGGGCAACATGATGAAACAGGAAGAAAGGAACAGGCCATCTATTATCTCAGCAAGAAGTTCACTCCGTATGAGGCCCGGTATTCTCTTTTGGAGCGCACCTGATGTGCTTTGACTTGGGTCGCTCAGAAGTTAAGGCATTACTTCTGTGCCTATACTACATATCTCATATCAAGGATGGATCCTTTAAAGTACATCTTTCAGAAGCCCATGCCCACTGGCAAGCTAGCCAAGTGGCAAATCCTGTTGAGTGAGTTCGACATTGTCTATGTAACTCAGAAAGCGGGCAAGGGACAGGCCCTGGCAGATCACCTCACTGAGAATCCCGTGGATGGAGAATACGAACTCTCTGAAAACGTATTTTCCTGATGAAGAAGTATCATTCGTAGGAGAAGATATTGCAGAGTCCTATGATGGTTGGAGAATGTTTTTCGATGGAGCAGCAAACTTCAAAGGAGTTGGCATAGGAGCAGTCTTGGTATCAGAATCGGCCAGCATTATCCAGTGTCCGCCAAGCTTCGGTTTCCCTGCACCAACAATATGGCCGAATACGAAGCTTGCATCTTAGGGCTCAAAATGGCCATTGACATGAACATCCAAGAACTGTTAGTGATCGGAGATTCAGACATACTCATACATCAGGTACGAGAAGAATGGGCAACCAAGAACTCTAAGATACTCCCGTATCTGCATCAGGTACAGGAATTGAGAAAGAAGTTCACAAAGAAAGAATTCCGACATAATCCCAGGATCCAGAATGAATTCGCCGATGCATTGGCTACCCTGTCATCCATGATACAACATCCCGATAAGAATTTCATTGATCCCATACCAGTGAAAATTCATAATCAGTCAGCTTACTGTGCCCATGTTGAAGAGGAAGCAGACGGAAAACCTTGGTTCCATGATATCAAGGAATATTTGGCAAAAGGAGAATACCTGGAGCTTGCCAATCATACCCAGAAGCGCACGCTTTGGAGGTTGTCTAACAATTTCTTGCACAGCGGAGGAATCCTGTATAGGAGGACTTCGGATTTGGGATTATTAAGGTGTGTCAATGCAAAAGAGGCATCCAAGCTACTAGAGGAAATTCATGCTGGGACCTGCGGTCCATATATGAATGGTTTTATTTTAGCAAAGAAGATACTCCGGGCTGGTTACTTTTGGATGACTATGGAGACGGATTGCATCCAATACGTCCGGAAATACCATCACTGTCAGATTCATGCCGACATGATAAAGGTGCCGCCAAACAAGCTCAATGCAAAAAGCTCACCCTGGCCATTCGCCGCCTGGGGAATGGATGTTATTGGTCCAATTGAGCCCATTACTTCAAACGGACACAAGTTTATCCTAGTAGCCATCGATTATTTCACCAAGTGGGTCGAAGCAGCATCATACAGAGCAGTAACTAAGAAAGTCGTGGCAGACTTCATCCGCGATCGTATTGTTTGTCGATTTGGTATTCCCGAGTCGATCATCACTGATAATGGCTTCAATCTCAACATTGACCTAATGAAAGTTATGTGCGAAACCTTCAGAATCAGCCACAAGAATTCCACAGCCTACAGGCCTCAAATGAATGGAGCTGTGGAAGTCGCCAACAAGAATATCAAGAAGATATTGAGGAAAATGATAGAAAAGCATAAACAGTGGCACAAGAAGTTAGCATTTGCTCTATTGGGGTATCGCACCACAATCCGCACATCAACCGGGGAAACCCCTTATATGCTGGTTTATGGTACAGAAGCCGTCATTCCTGCCAAAGTAGAAATTCCTTCCTTGAGGATCATACAGGAAGCTGAGCTCGACGACGCAGAATGGGTGAAAAGCCGTTATGAACAACTAGCTCTCATAGATAGAAAAAGGATGAACGCAGTTTGCCATGGTCAACTCTATCAGAACAGAATGTCCAGAGCCTTCAACAAAAGGGTCAAGCCAAGACAGTTCACACCGGGACAGCTGGTGTTAAAGAAAATTTTTCCGCATCAAGATGAAGCCAAAGGGAAGTTCTCTCCTAATTGGAAAGGTTCGTAAATGGTTCACCGGGTTCTGACAGGAGGAGCCCTCATACTTGCAGAAATGGACGGAGAAGTTTGGCCAAAGCCGATTAATTCAGATGCAGTCAAGTGCTACTATGTGTGATCTTTATGTTTTCCCTGCACAATGTAATTGAACTACGCCTGAACTGATTCCCGTTTAAGAAGGGATACGTAGGCAGCCCTATGGGTTCGGTCATAATTCTATAAAATTTTCATTTTTCCCCAAAATTGGAAACTGGGACAGAATTTTGAGGAGGACCCTCAAAATTCCGAAGCAATTTTAGCCGATCATCGCAAGCAGCAGTCAGAATCACCAACCCATCAAACTGGGGCAGAATTTTGAGGAGGACCCTCAAAATTCCGTAGCAAGAAAGGTCGTAATGTCCCAAACCATGTCACAGTCGTCGGTTCATCTAAAAACTATTTTAATTATACATTTATGTTATACTTTTACAAAATCATGCATGTTTATTATCAAAACTGCTTTGTTTAGCATCGCTACCCCAATGATACAAACAGTATCGCCAGGTCAAAGCCGGACAAGTCAAGCAAAACCAGCGGGGGATACGAACTAACCCTCCCTTTTTACAAAACTCACGATTTTTCTTTGGATGCAGGCACTAGGATTATGAGATCATTAAGCATACTTTACACTCACCGGGCAAGTCTTGTCCAAGAACACGATTTTCCGAACCATTGCACTTACCAATATTTGCTATCAGCACGCACCCGCAATATTCCGCATGTCACAACGCTCCCAGTAATCACCACGCCGCAATTTGCTATCAGCTAAGAAAACTCTACTGTCATTTGCTATTTTATTTCTTGCATAAGGCTACCATTCTGCCTTCCGAGACTAAACGTTGTCTCCATCTGCATTTCTGCATTGTATAAGGCTACCATTCTGCCTTCCGAGACTAAACGCTGTCTCCATCTGCATTTCTGCATTGCATTCTGCCTTCCGAGACTAAACGCTGTCTCCATCTGCATTTCTGCATTGCATAAGGCTACCATTCTGCCTTACGAGACTAAACACTGTCTCTATCTGCATTTCTGCATTACATAAGGCTACCATTCTGCCTTCCGAGGTTAAGCTCTACCTCCATCTGCATCTGCATTGCATAAGGCTACTATTCTGCCTTCCATTTGCATAAGGCTACCATTCTACCTTCCGAGACTAAACGCTGTCTCTATCTGTATTTCTGCATTGCATAAGGCTACCATTCTGCCTTCCGAGGTTAAGCTCTACATCCATCTGCATCTGCATTGCATAAGGCTACTATTCTGCCTTCCATTTGCATAAGGCTACCATTCTGCCTTCCGAGACTAAACGCTCTCTCCATCTGCATTTGCATGGCTGAAAGATCGCCCCGTACTGCATTGCATGGCTGAAAGATCGCCCCATACTACATTGCATGGCTGAAAGATCGCCCCATACTGCATTGCATGGATGAAAGATCGCCACATACTACATCTGCACGGCTGAAAGATCGCCTCATACTGTATCTTCATGGGCTGAAAGATCGCCTCATACTGTATCTTCATGGACTGAAAGATCGGCTCATACTACATCTGCATGGCTGAAAGATCGCCTCATACTGCACTTGCACGGCTGAAACATCGCCTCATACTACATTTCCTGGGCTGAAAGATCGCCTCATACCGCATTTCATGGGCTGAAAGATCGCCACATACTGCATCTCATGGGCTTAAAGATCGCTAAATTATCCAAAGGCGTCATCGTTCGGAGGCACCATCCTCATTGCCCGAGAACACCATGTCATGGCCTGAGGATCCCTTTCAATCTTTTGCATATCATTATTCAAAGGCATCATGGTTCGGAGGCATCATTTTCATAGCCCGAGAGCATCATTTCATAGCCTGCGAATCCTTTATTACACGCTTCATGGCCCAGGACGTCATGGTCTAAGGACGTCATCCTAACCATCCAAAGACAACATTCATGGTCCGGTGGGAACTTGCATCATGTTTGAATTTATGCACAATATTCGCTTGTATTGTTTCTATTTGCAGGTAAAACCGGCATGCAACGGCTATCCCAGCAGGAGCGATCCCGCTCCAGTTCCCTCAAAACCTAACCATTCCTATAAACCGTTCACTCACCCAGCCCTAGATATTGCGTCCGTTCTTGGAAAATACCCCTCGGCATACTCCGCCGACGGATCCTGAACTACATATGGCCTGATTCCTGTAAAACCAGGGATATGTAGGCAGCTCAGAAGCCAGGGTGCAGCCTGAACCTCTCTCCAAAACCATTTCGCTCGGTCAAAATTGGCCATCATATCTTTACCCGAAAACTCTTTCATCATTCCCGGGTAAAGAGGGGCAGCTGTTGACACCCAATTTTTCCCCATATATTTTCAATATGAAAAATAGCTTCAAAATGATACATATATGCACATATGCATATATGGAAGTGCTTCATTACTTTTCCTTAATTTTAAAAGATTTTTAAATCAATTCATTCTCTTATTTTTATCCATAAAATTCAGTAATTGTTTCCAAATTTGTCATTTTTTGGTGGTTCCCTTATTGCACTTTTATATCTATACCAAATATAGCCAAGGGAATCTTTGCATATTTTTACAAATTTATTTAGTATTTTTAAAGGTAAATTGCATATAATTGCAATATTAGCCTCTTTTAAGATTTAATTGCCTTTATGTTCACAAAATTAGGTCTGGTATTTTTAAATAATTAATTATGTGTTATAAATCGTTTAGTACCTTTAATTTATTTACAAAAAATTATTTTATTATTTTTTATAAATCAAATAGGAAATATTGGCTATTTAAATGTTAGCCCCATTTCAATTATAGCCTGATTTTGAACCCCAATTGAACCCAATTACTCCGACCTAATTGCAATCTGAACAGACCCAAACCCTATTCTATTAAACCGTCCCACTTACCCGTCCAATCCAGGCCGTTGATCGAAATGATCAACGGCCATCAGAACCCCTTACCTTAATTAATCCCAAACGACCCCCTAAACCCTATCATTCCTCACAACACGCCGCCTCTGAATCCCCCTCCTCTCTCAGATCCTCTCTACACCACCCTAGCTGCCGCCACCCTAATCCGCCCTAATCCATGGCCTTCCAAGGTCACCGGAGACCTGTATAAGGCTCCCATGGCTTCTACGTGTTCGTTTCTGTGGTCTCATGACCAGATTATGAAGGGGTTTGGTCCAGACTTTGTTCGATGACTGTTCTCCGGTCGTCTCTAATCTTTCTCCGGCCAGCCATGGCCATTCGAGTCAGACCTTTGACTCTCCTGCTTAGATCAATGGCTTTCAAGGCCTTTCTCGTCACTTGGGGTTCTTCTGAAACCCTAATCTCTAAGGTTCTTTCGATTTCTTTCAGATCTGCTTCAGATCTATGTTTGCTTTGAACTTCTAAGCATTTTTCTCGAAGTTTCTTTTAAAACTCTGCTTCCAAAACTCTTTATCTTTTCCGATTAGGGTTTTCTTGATAAGTTATTTCAAGACTTTCTCTGATTTTCGACATGTTTTGCTATGTTTGCTCGTATTGTTCTCCTCTCTGAGTTTGCATGATAAAAACCCTAATTTCTTCTGAGGTTTCTGAGTCCATTTGTTAGTATTTGTTTAATTTACTTGCTTATCATCTCTAGACTCGATTGGTGTTTAAAACCCTAATTTTTGGGTTTATTCGAGTTCCTGAGACTATTTGTTTGTTTGATTTACTTGCTTATCATCTCTAGACTCGATTGGTGTTGAAAAACCCTAATTTCTTTTGGGTTCAGTCGAGTCTCTAAGTATTTGTGTAATCTGTTTTCTCATCATCTTTAAACTCGATTGGTTTCAAAACCCTAATTTCTTTAGGGTCTATTCGAGTTTCTGAAACTGCTTGTGCAATTCATCTGTTTGAAGTTGCTCGACTTGATTTGAAATTCCTTTGTTTCGGCATCTCTTTTCTTTATGTGATTCTGGGTTCTTACTATCTTTGAAACTCGACTATGTCTTCAGAAGGGTTTTTCACTTGACCCTTTACATGCTTCTGATACTCTATCTTTTACTCTACTACTAAGTCACTAAAGCTTCACCTACGTGACTATCATGCTTCGAATGTTTGCTGTCTACTAACTTTGTGCTATTATCGCATGTTGTTTCCTTTTGCCCAATAGTTTGGCCTCGCATGTCTAGTGTTTGTGCACTCTATTTATATGCTAAGTTTCCCTGTTTGATTGATCTTCAATTTTGTGACCAATTTCAAACTTTTCTTTTCTGAAAATCTGATTTCACTCGCCCGTTAAGGTTAATTGATTTCTTTCCTTGTTTGCCTTACTGAATCCTTTCCAAAACAAGTATATTCCTCTACTTAGACTTAATCACTTACTCGATGGTTTTACTACTTCTTTTATGGCAATAATCAGTCTGCCTATAAATTGATTTCTTTCCTTATTTTGAATCTGTCACTGCCCGTTAAGGGATCCCTTAATTAAAGGCAATCATGTGTGTAATTGATTCTAAATAGTGATCGTTTCCATGTTTATGTTAAGTCTTTGCTTATTACCTTAATTTCTACTCGTTTTCAAAATTATAAATACCTACCTTCTCTTCTTTCAAAGACACGAACAATTTTAAGTTCACAACACACACTTACACTCAAAAACTCTCTCTTGCTTTACTGCTACTTGTGCTACTGTCTGTTTAGCCGGCTGAAAGCCAAGGCTAGACTTTGGAGTCCTGCTTACTTTTCTTTACTGCACTTTGCTTCTCTGACTGGTATGTTCTAACTAATTTTTTCACTATCAACAACAACATGTTTCTTTACTGTTTCTTTCATTCTTGTTTGTCTCTTGTTTGTATTTAACTAAGTTCCATTGTTAAGCATGTTGTATTTTGCCTTTCCTGTTCTGAATTAATATTTCTGTTACTTACTTATCATGGTTTGTGAACCTTAAATCCCCATCCCCAATGTGTTTGGTATCTGTGGTTGGTTTGGGGCATGGCAGCATTGAACATTGCTGTCCATGATCCAAACTTGATCTCCTTGGGATCATAACCTCCATGTTTTCTCTAGTTGTTGTGTATTCTGGTTGGCTTATAGGCATGCCATTATCTTCTATTGCTGGGCATGCCCAAAGCTGACCCTTGCCAACAAGCGACTGGGATACTTGGAGCGGGGCATAGTGGAGTTAGAAAGAAAGTTTCTCAAGAGGGTCGAAGACTGCCAAAATGCTGAGGGAACCGAATGAGGATATCTGGCCAGGGCCTACCTATTGCTGGGATTTCGCGAGTTGGGGAAGCTGTTCGATGGAGCAAAGGATGCTGAATCTGGGGAAGGTCCTTCTGGGGCCAAATAAATAGGAGTTTATCTTTCCGCTTTATAAAATGTAATAAGGCCAATGACCATTAATGATTTCATTTCTTGTTTATTTAGTGCCGTTTTGGGATTTGTCTATTTTTTATCAATAAAATGAAGCATTTAGCATTCTAACTTCTCCAAATCAACTTGTTGCTAGGCCTACCTCGGGCACAACGAGGCTCCCAAATTAGGACACGATTTACATTCCCGCATTATGTGTTTAAATATCGCAATACTTTTTATGATCCTCACTAACTTGGTTACCTTTTTGTTTTATTTTTGTTATTCCCCTCCCCAAAGGTTAGTTCGTGCACTCTGGCATCATCATCTTACTTCACAAGATCCAGAGGGGCACATCTCAAGAATTGGAGCATCAGGACAACCAAAAGAGCCCGACAAGCCTCGGGGTAGCAAGGCTAAAACAAGCACTATTCACTGTTTTATTTACTAAATGATTTTCTTTCCGCATTTTTCAATTTCCGGCAATAAGANCAAAACAATTATTCAATCTATCAAAAGCACGTTTGATTTTTATTATGAATTAATATTTATTGCTATCGTTTTCCTCCTTACTTTACCAATACAACATTACTATTACTTATCTTGATGAACCAATGACTGTGACATGCAATGAGATAACGCAGCAAACGGACATTGAGTCAGAAGAAGATGACATACCAGAGGAAATTGTCAAAGAAGTAGAGAACTTTGAGAACAGACCTAAGTCCAACCTGGACGAGACAGAAATTGTTAACCTGGGAGATGCCGAAAATGTCAAGGAAACACGAATCAGTGCTCACTTATCGCCATCAGAAAGGAAGGAATACACAGAATTTCTAAGGGAATATGAGGACATATTCGCCTGGTCATATGACGACATGATCGGTCTAAGTACGTCTATTGTGGCTCACAAACTGCCGACTGATCCGAGCTACTAGAGGAAATTCATGCTGGGACCTGAGGTCCACATATGAATGGTTTTGTTTTAGCAAAGAAGATACTCCGGGCTGGTTACTTTTGGATGACTATGGAGACGGATTGCATCCAGTACGTCCGGAAATACCATCGCTGTCAGATTCATGCCGACATGATAAAGGTGCTGCCAAACGAGCTCAATGCAACAAGCTCACCCTGGCCATTCGCCGCCTGGGGAATGGATGTTATTGGTCCAATTGAGCCCACTACTTCAAACGGACACAAGTTTATCCTAGTAGCCATCGATTATTTCACCAAGTGGGTCGAAGCAGCATCATACAGAGCAGTAACTAAGAAAGTCCTGGCAGACTTCATCCGCGATCGTATTGTTTGTCGATTCGGTATCCCAGAGTCGATCATCACTGATAATGGCTCCAATCTCAACATTGACCTAATGAAAGGCATGTGCGAAACCTTCAGAATCAGCCACAAGAATTCCACAGCCTACAAGCCTAAAATGAATGGAGCTGTGGAAGCCGCCAACAAGAATATCAAGAAGATATTTAGGAAAATGATAGAAAAGCATAAATAGTGGCACGAGAAGTTAGCATTTGTTCTATTGGGGTATCGCACCACAGTTCGCACATCAACCGGGGCAACCCCTTATATGCTGGTTTATGGTACAGAAGCCGTCATTCCCGCCAAAGTAGAAATTCCTTCCTTGAGGATCATATAGGAAGCTGAGCTCGACGACGCAGAATGGGTGAAAAGCCGTTATGAACAACTAGCTCTCATAGACAGAAAAAGGATGAACGCAGTTTTCAGCATCAACAACAACATGTTTCTTTACTGTTTCTTTCATTCTTATTTATCTCCTGTTTGTATTTAACTAAGTTCAATTGTTAAGCATGCTGTATTCTGCCTTATCTGTTCTGAATTAATGTTTCTGTTACTTACTTATCATGCTTTGTGAACCTTAAATCCCTATCCCCAATGTGTTTGGTATCTGTGGTTGGTTTGGAGCATGGCAGCATTGAACATTGCTATCCATGACCCAAACTTGATCTCCCTGGGATCATAACCTCCATGTTTTCTCTAGTTGTTGTGTGTTCTGGTTGGCTTATAGGCATGCCAGTATCTTTTATTGCTGGGCATGCCCAAAGCTGACCCTTACCTAAGTGCATAGGCTCCTTGCAATGAATTCCCAATCCTTGACCCCCCTTTGTATGAAGTTATCAATTATGTCTTCTACTAATTACTGTTTCCCTAATCACCTTATACCCCTCTCCTTATCCCCTCAGTTTTAAAACCCCATTCCTGCACTTCCACTATCTTCTTAGACTTATGTTCTGCCCCTCTTGTGTGAGCCTTGCCTTGGGACCCATGAACTCCCTCTGAACTTGGACACATAAGGGCTGGCCCTTCCACACTACACTAATCTTTATCTGGTTCTATTGAACCTGGGTGTAACCACTGCCCGGGGTTCCTTGAGACCCTTGGGAAACTCTGACATACCCAAGTCCGAGAAAGGCTTTGAAACAAGTGGTATTTGAGGCGTTTTGTTCCATAACTCAGAGAGGAAGTCAGAATCAGGCTTCCTATGGTTGTAATTTCCCCTTTTTATGTATTTTCTTGATGTAATTCAGCAACTAGTCTGTAATAATTTGTAATGAACATCCGGGGTTGGCTAGTGAAAAAGGGATGGGTAATTATGCATGCTCAAGGGTAGAAAACATGCCTATAGGATTTGTGTTTTGAATGATTCAATTCTGCATTTAGAAAGCATGCCTGTAGGATTGTTTTACATCCTGCATGTTCGATTCTGCATTTTAGATACCATGCCTGTAGGGGTTCATTTAAAATTCTGCATGTTCAACTTCACACCTAGATAACCTGCCTATAGGACTTTATTCTGCACGTAATTTTTTACCACTTAGACATCATGGTCTAGGATCTAAACGGCTATAAATGAGTATCATGTTTATAAGGTTAAAATCAGTATAATATATAGAGATCATGCCTATAGGAACTCCCAAGTGAAAACCTGCTTGTTTTCATTACTCGTTCAACTAGATATCATGTCTATAGGAATTAAAATCAGCAACACTAGATATCATGTTTATAGGAATTAAAATCAGCAACACTAGATATCATGTCTATAGGAGTTAAAACCAGCAATAATGGACGCCATCATCTGCAGAATCTGAGACTAGTCTAACTTAAAATCAGTGTATCCCGAACTAGTTTTTTTAATAGTTTAATTCCCTATTTAACATGGTTTAGCAAGCATGCCTATAGGATTTCAAACCGCTCCTTTTTTAGTTTGTTATTGCTTTACCACATTCTAAATCCGTAATAGATACCATGCTCATAGGATTCTGCCCCAAACACTTAGGCAAACCTTAGGTAATAACAATAAATAAAACTGAGCCCGTTTCTGATAATTAATAATTGCTACAACCAGTAGGCAGGCCTGATTCGGACTTCTTATCTGAGTTATGTAATAAATTGGTCTGCTTCAACAGCTTAAACTCCCCTTTTGTCTTAATATTTTCAGACCTTGCTTGTTGTTTGAGTCATGCTATTTAATTGCTTTGTTTGAGGAGGTATATATGAGCCTTTAGTGTTTACGTGCTTCCCCTTTTAATGCGCAGTCCTATGTGTTTTGATGTCGCCTTAGATTTTTCACCTTTAAAACCCCAAGTCAGCCTAATATCCCTCCCTTTTAGGAATAGTAGTCTTAAGTGCCTCCGCGACTGATAGGAATGGGACGGGTAATAGCATGCAATAGTGGTCGAGACCAATCCGCGCCTTAGTGCCTTAACGGGGTAGGAAGGGTAGATATGGATGTGATGACCGGTGCGCTAATACCACGTGTAGCCCCTCTTTTGAGGAGTGATTACCGGGTATTGCATTAACGTGATCCATATTATAAATAAACCTAGGACCCCATTTCCTTTTCTTTCTTTGTCTTTAAAATATTATGACTTCTTTCCAAAATCAACCTTTTAATAACTGCTCTTTCATACTTTGTTTACTTTCAAGCATTTGTATATTAAAAGCCCATCTTATTTGAGCCTTATCTTCTTACATGTTAATTGCACCAAATTCACAAAGAATTGTCTGGCCGGCAACCACACTAGTGGATCCTGAGGGGTGCCTAACACCTTCCCCTTAGGATAATTTCAAGCCCTTACCCTATCTCTGGTTATCAAAAATGTAGTTATAGTGAACTTTATAGGTGTCCTAATGCACCCTAAATCATTAGGTGGCGACTCCTCAAAATGCAAAACCCAGTTCCCAAAAGGAATGAGTTTTCCATACCCCAAAAATATCATAAACCCGATTCTCCCGCCGCGAGTAGGGAAAAAAGGGGGTGCGACAATATGTTGACAATCATACAGCCGTAAAAGATTCCGGTATAAGTTAAAAGAAAGAATTGAGCCCATGTTATAGACAAAGGAATGAATTTTTACAAGATTGTATCATGGAAATTCCATAGCGTCCATGGAGGGCTAAAGTAATAACTAATACTACGAGCCGCAGATTGGAAAATAACTTAAACCAGCATAAAGGCCGATCAGAAGAAGAAGGAAACTAAAAGAGTTACATCAACAAAGTAAATCAGGAATCTGATTATTAGACCCAGAAGTAATAGGAATCATGATTAAGAACATAGCAAAATCACTCTTAATATTAGAGGTGCAAGAGAGATAGCACAACAACTATGTTCTATAACAGCTCTACGATAAAGCCAGTTAGAAGGGTACCAGTCTCATAAGAAGACAGTATGAAACTCTCACGGGATTGTGTATGTACCAGAGGTGCAAGTATTATAATAGAACTTCAAGTTATGGACGTGGATTACACCTAGGTGGAAGGGAGGTCATGAGAGAGATAGAAGATACGATGCGAGATATTAAGGTAAGTAAGGTAAAGGTGAACAATGTACGAGATACTCAAAGGCAGAAGATCGTGAATAGTCTATACTTCGGGTAGAAGGCTATAAGCACGGGGATTCAATATCCAAGAATGATAGCAGCATCATCAGTGGCATATCTTCTAGTCAATGATTTCTAGGTATCGAGAGGTCTAGTTAAGAAAGTAAAGAAAGGTTAGAGACGATGCGATGTCTCGCTTGATGTTCTAAAATAATACAAGGAAATTCAAGCAAGTTGAAGGAAGATTACGAGTAGTATAAATAGATGTGTATAGGTCGCAAACTAAAGTATAGAAAAGCGACAAAGTTTTATGACAGGATGTAAGAACGAGAAAAGGCGAGTGAGAAGGTGACGAGAATGGATTAGTCCTCAGGATTAGGCCCATGAAAATAAGGGAGCTAATGGCTCCTCTATGTTATACTAAGCTCAATATAGCCTGAATGGACTCAAAGGAGTTACTCTTCTTAAGTAGTATTTAGAAGAGATGGAATGCTGCCCTAACAGTAGAATAAGGGTGTAATTGTGATAGATAAAGGATGATATTTGGGCCTTCGATTAAGTTAATGATTTGAAAAAAATAGATTCATGAATTGTACGGGATTAAAATACTCACGTAAGAGAATCACCTTGGGATGCTATAGAATACGGTTATTGAAGTACAGTATCGCCGCTAAGTGGATCAGAAAAATTACTTCGAATATTCCTTGATGTAACGTAAGCCCTAAGGGCAAAGTATTACGTAAGAAGTTTCAAGTTATCAGTGGTATATTGTAGATCAATATTGAGGTGAATCAACAATGGATGGACAAAAGTCACAAAGTATGAGATGAGATTAGGCCGTCATTCTAAAGATGAGCAGTAATGAGGAAGCATTAAAGGACTTAAATTTATACATATGGAATAAGCAACGAGAGTAAGCTGGGATTTGGTAGCAGGCCGCAGCAACGATAAATTAAAGTAAGAGTTATGGAAGTAAATTCATACGGAGGGCTAAACGGACTTATGCGATGAGATAAATATTCATGAATTCAACAAAGTACCGAGCAAAGAACTTCAGTATACTCATAGATGCCCAAAGGGATATCTTATCAAGCTCTACAATGAAGCCTAGAGATTGGGCACACTTACAAGGTCAAAATTATACAGGCTGCATGATGAAAGGTAGCAACAGTTACGAGGTTGGAAGGATTCCGACTACAAGTTGTGGTGTGAGAAGGAGGCCTAAGGGGGGAATGCCCTGGACTTTGGACTCATTCACAGAATAGTCACCTAGATAGCAAAGGAAGTTCTAAAGTATTCGGAAGACATAAGTTATGAAAATTATAAGTGCATCAGTCAACATTCGAGGACGAATGTTCCAAAGGGGGGAATAATATTACGCCCCGCAGTATTAAGACGATGTTTTGCTCTGCAATAATATATTACGATGATGTTACCCTCTGCAGTAATATATTACGATGATGGTATGCCTTGCAGTATTACATTACGGTGATGTCACGCTTCGCAGTATTAAGTTACGATAATGTTGCACCCTGCAGTATTGTACGTTGAATTTGTCGTAAGGTAATTGGCATCAGTCCAAGGAAAGGATTATTTGGGGATTATAAGGATTATAAGTGATGAGTAAATTCGTGAAGGTAAGAGGGTAAGTAATATCGAAGAAAATGAATTTTTGTCGAAGTTTGGCATTTTGAGATAAAATACGGTCCGAGCTTAAATACCCGGTATTTATGGACTTGTACCATACAAGGTACCCCATAGCCATTATAGTAAAGTGTATAAACTATATTAAAAATAAGTAGAATTTTAAGTAATTTGAGATAATTTTTAAATTATGCGGGTAATTGATTAATTACCGGGTAACAGGACATTACCCAGTTAACTATTAAAATTGAGATAAGATTAAAACCCCACCCCCAAAAACGTGGCAGCAACCACCACCCAAAATAAATGACTCATTAGTCATATTGGGATTAGGTGGCAACAAATTAAAAGTCAAGCCTTAAATTTCAAAAAGGCATATTTATCTTACAAATTAGAAGATTGATATCTTCAACATTTGAGAGATTAGAAAGGCTTTTCATGAAAGCAATCTGAAGCTAACGAAATGCTTCCTAAAGCCAAGAACGTGAGCTGAAACATTTCATTTCAAACGAAAGCTTCATTTGAAGCAGTTTCGTCCAAATTTCAACAAATCCAAGCAAGATTTCGTTCCTCAATTTCAAAGCGCAGAAGCTTAATCCGATTTTTAGGTTCTAAGTTCAATCCACGAAAATTTCCAACGGAATATTATACGGAGTTTTTCCTACTCCAGGTATGTTAAGGTTATTCCTTCTATACTTTTGGCATGATCCATACGATACGAGCGAAACGTGCAAATGCACAAATTCCATGAATGACTCTATTGATAGAAATATTAGAAATATCTATGTTCTTGAATTTCCATGTGTCATAATATTTTATCATCTGTTCATGGGTCTCAGAAAAATACGAAAGTTGAAAAGAGGTTACTTTATGATATTACTCAAAGGCAAAATGGTCTTATGACAATTTTGAAAGATCTTATTAACGTACTTTTCATGCATTGCATTCATGTACATTGACCCGTGACCAGATGGCGTTATATACGCGTATATATGTATGTATATATATGTATATGGGACATGGGAAAGGTTATGGCATTATATACGCATCACCACCTGATCAGCTGGTATACGTTGATGATTTTGCCCACAGTGGCCAAGATGATATGATGGGACGCCCTCAGAGGCTGATGATGTTATGAAACATGTATCTATGCACGACATGACATTCATACGCATATGCATGATACTATAATTATTTCGTGATTTACAAAGTTATTTAGACTTACAGGTTGAGTCATGTACTCTACATTTCTTCCATGTCTCTTATGTATTTATTTATGTGCCTTACATACTCGGTACATTATTCGTACTGACGTCCCTTTTTCCTGGGGACGCTGCGTTTCATGCCCGCAGGTCCCGATAGACAGGTCGAGAGCCCTCCAAGTAGGTTATCAGCTTAGCGGAAGATGTTGGTGCGCTCCATTGCTTCGGAGTTGCTCGTTTGGTTAGTATGATTTAGACGTGTATTGTTTGGTATGGCGGGACTCTGTCCCAACCTTTATGACATTTATGTACTCTTAGAGGCTTGTAGACATATGTCGTGTACGTGAAAGATTGTACGGCCTTTTCGGCCTATGTTTTGAGTTTATAAATGATCATGTTGGCCTATTAGGCCCGTATGTCACGTGTATATGATGATGTAATAAGAAAGATACGTTACGTTGGTACTCGATTGAGTAAGGTATCGGGTGCCCGTCGCGGCCCATCGGTTTGGGTCGTGACAAAAGTGGTATCAGAGCAGTTCTGTCCTAGGAAGTCTACAAGCCGTGTCTAGTAGAGTCTTGTTTATGGGTGTGTCATGCACCATACTTATAAGCAGGAGGCTACAGGGCATTTAGGATTGCCACTCTTTCTTCTTACTCTAGATCGTGTGGTAGAGCTCATTTATAAGAATTCAAATTTCAAAATTCTATTTTATTCGTAATAAGACGATATCTACATCCGGAAAAAAGGTTGGAAAGAGAGATGGTTGTGGAAGAGTTGAGTCAGAGGAATTGGATTTTTGTATGATGCCTACGATAAGTAAATGTGAGGTCTCTAGCAGATCATGGGTGTACTGAAAGGTGTAAGCTTCCTGATAAGAAGCCTTAAGGAAAGAATGTCTATCCATCTTAATGGTGAAGGACAATGAGAGATTAAGAAGATAAATAAAAGTTTCAACAAGCAAAAGAAGCAAGATGAAGAAGGGTACGAGGCGCCCAGTTAATGAAGGTTAACAGTGTTTATAATTCAGGCAGGGGAACCTAAGCTTTTTGAGTTATATTCAGCAGTAATAGAGGTATGTACAATTGATCACACCCATTCCAGTTATGCCCTGTGGGGGCTAATATGTATAGTTTAAGAGAAGGACGGGATATCAAGATCCGGCTGGGGTTAGGCTAACCCAAATTGGTAAATGGATGGTTTGCATTAGTTGACGATTTTGAAGGACATTGCAAAAAGTGCTAATAGATCTCCTTGTGAAACACCTTGATGGTGCATTTTAAAATAGTACCACTAGATATGAGTGCTACAAAGATAGGCGCTGGAAGCCTGGAAAGGATAAATATTATCTTAGTATGACTCCTGTCCCTAGTAAAGAGATAATGCTAGGCAACCCGAAGAGCCAGTGAATGGAGCAAAGGGGAGCTAAAAGCGAAAGAATATCGAGTTGAAGTTTTCACAAAAAAAAAGGGGGAGGGGGGATATGCAGAAATATTAGCAGAGTAACGAGAAGAGAGATAAGGAAGCATTATGAATAAGGTGTGATACATGGATGACAACTGTAGAATGTTACAGAACCTATAGTCAAATGAAGAAAGAGACGAAAGATGATGGGCTTTAAGAAAACAAAATAGTATAGGCCATACAGTCACATCCTCATTTCAGGGAATAAGTTCGTGACTCTAACATGATTACTAGAAGGGAGAATTAAACCCCCAGAATAATAGATATCTGTATGGGCAGGTGAACAAGATAAACTAAACATGAATTAGGGACTGAGTGATTTGGTAACGGTCGGCATCATGAGAATTTCAGATCGCGTTCTGGCAATAATAGAATGGACAACAAAAGAAGATTCATGGAAAATTCAGAGAGTGGTCATTCAGGAAGACGTTTCCCTAAAGCAAGCAAGGGGAGCAAAGTTAAGCTTAAGGGAATGTATGTGTCATTTATACTAAGTGTCACCATTGTGAGTAAGGAATTTTGTTATCCTTGGTACATAAGGAATACCGCAAAGCGAGTAAGGGCCATCGATGATGTAAAAGGACGCCAAAGATGAAAAGGTGAAACATCTATAGGCAGGTCGTCGTAGCTCCAACTCTTAGTACTCCCCTAAAGGGGGGAATATGGGATGATAAAGGAAGAATGCGATAAAAATGAGAAAAGGATGAGATTGCACTTATCCAAATGCTACAGATATGCTACGATTCCAGAACATTATACAAACGCGACATCAAGGAAAAGAAGTAAGGGTTCCTGCCCGAGATGTTATTGATAATTAAGGAGCCAGTGCGAGACGTAAGTCAAGACCAAGGAAATAACCCAAGAAAGATTTCGCAAAATATTGATATGAGAATGGGCCAACGAGTAGTTAGTAGTTGATTCAGGAAGAGCCTAGTTATGGCTCGTCAAGAGGATACAGACAAGACAGCAGGACGTGCAAGATAAAGATAGTAAAACCCAATATAGTGAATGCAGTTATGACATTGTAATACTTGAGAAATATTCAAATAGGAGTTGGGGTAGTTAAAGGTACCGTATGAGTGTTACGGAAATAAAAGATAGTTCCACTGGGAAGACAGTCAAAACTTCAGTTCAGAAGCAGCTGTACGAGCAGATAAGTGTGGAGGTAAGTAACTAAGGATAATTACAAGTGAGCACGAACATCAAAAATTCTATCGGGAATACGATATAATAAGCTCGCATCATTACAAGAGTCAGAGGATCCTCCCTAAGTACTACAGTGAAGGACTAGCTGAGGAAATGAGGAAGAAGGCTTCAACCTAAGTACAGTGACCTAAAGAGGAAATGGTCTTGTAACAACAGTTTCACAACAACATTGTACGTCCTCCATAAGAAAGAGGAATCTACTATGGTTAGTGAACGGGAAGTAAAAATTAAAAGAAATATTCGAAGATCATATGAGTTGTACAAAAATTCCGGCATGCATGGGAGCTAAGATAAGCTAAGTATGCACGCAACAAGGGGGAAGAAAGATCAGGAAAGGTAATAGCTTACGTTAAAAGAAAGCTGAGAAGGAACGAAAGGAATTATCTGATCAATGATCCCGAGTTGGTGAAGTTATGAACGCACTTAAGAGTTTGGATTTTTATACATGTAGCATATATGTGTTGACACCCAATTTTTCCCTATATATTTTCAATATGAAAAATAGCTTCAAAATGATACATATATGCACATATGCATATATGCAAGTGCTTCATTACTTTTCCTTAATTTTAAAAGATTTTTAAATCTATTCATTCTCTTATTTTTATCCATAAAATTCAGTAATTGTTTCCAAAATTGTCATTTTTTGGTGATTCCCTTATTGAACTTTTATATCTATACCAAATATAGCCAAGGAAATCTTTGCATATTTTTACAAATTTATTTAGTATTTTTAAAGGTAAATTGCATATAATTGTAATATTAGCCTCTTTTAAGATTTAATTGCCTTTATATTCACAAAATTAGGTCTGGTATTTTTAAATAATTAATTTATGTGTTGTAAATCATTTTAGTACCTTTAATTTATTTACAGAAATTATTTTATTATTTTATATAAATCAAATAGGAAAAATTGGCTATTTAAATGTTAGCCCCATTTTTATTTCAATTATAGCCTGATTTTGAACCCCAATTGAACCCAATTGGAAGCCCAATTACTCCGATCCAATTGCAATCTGAACCGACCCAAAACCTATTCTATTAAACCGCCCACTTACCCATCCAATCCAGGCCGTGGATTAAAATGATCAACGGCCATTAGACCCCCTTACCTTAATTAATCACAAACGACCCCCTAAACCCTATCATTCCTCACAACACGCCGCCTCTGAATCCCCCTCCTCTCTCAAATCCTCTCTATACCACCCTCAAACCCTAGCTGCCGCCACCCTAATCCGCCCTAATCCATGGCCTTCCAAGGTCATCAGGGACCTGTATCAGCCTCCCATGGCTTCTACGTGTTCGTTTATGTGGTCTCATGGCCAGATCATGAAGGGGCTGGGTCCAGACTTAGCTCGATGACTGTTCTCCGGTCGTCTCTGATCTTTCTCCGGCCAAGCCATGGCCATTCGAGTCAGACCTTTGACTCTCCTGCTTAGATCAATGGCTTTCAAGGCCTTTCTCGTCACTTGGGGTTCTTCTGAAACCCTAATCTCTAAGGTTCTTTCGATTTCTTTCAGATCTGCTTCAGATCTATGTTTTCTTTGAACTTCTAAACATTTTTCTCGAAGTTTCTTTTAAAACTCTGCTTCCAAAACTCTTTATCTTTTCCGATTGGGGTTTTCTTGTTAAGTTATTTCAAGACTTCCTCTGATTTTTGACATGTTTTGCTATGTTTGCTCGTATTGTTCTCCTCTCTGAGTTTGCATGATAAAAACCCTAATTTCTCCTGAGGTTTCTGAGTCCATTTTGTTAGTATTTGTTTGATTTACTTGCTTATCATCTATAGACTCGATTGGTGTTGAAAACCCTAATTTTTGGGTTTATTCGAGTTCCTGAGACTATTTATTTGTTTGATTTACTTGTTTATCATCTCTAGACTCGATTGGTGTTGAAAACCCTAATTTCTTTTGGGTTCAGTCGAGTCTCTAAGTATTTGTGTAATCTGTTTGCTCATCATCTTTAAACTCGATTGGTTTCAAAACCCTAATTTCTTTAGGGTCTATTCGAGTTTCTGAAACTGCTTGTGCAATTCATCTATTTGAAGTTGCTCGACCTGATTTGAAATTCCTTTGTTTCAACATCTTTTTTCTTTATGTGATTTTGGGTTCTTACTATATTTGAAACTCGACTATGTCTTTAGAAGGGTTTTTCACTTGACCCTTTACATGCTTCTGATACTCTATCTTTTTCTCTACTACTAAGTCACTGAAGCTTGACCTACGTGACTATCATGCTTCGAATGTTTGTTGTCTACTAACTTTGTGCTATTATCGCATGTTGTTTCTTTTTGCCAATAGTTTGGCCTCGCATGTCTAGCGTTTGTGCACTCTATTTATATGCTAAGTTTCCCTGTTTGATTGATCTTCAATTTTGTGACCGATTTCAAACTTTTCTTTTGTGAAAATCTGATTTCACTCGCCCGTTAAGGTTGATTGATTTCTTTCCTTGTTTGCCTTACTGAATCCTTTCCAAAACAAGTATATTCCTGCACTTATACTTAATCACTTACTCGATGGTTTTACTACTTCTTTTATGGCAATAATCAGTTTGCCTATAAATTAATTTCTTTCCTTATTATGAATCTGTCACTGCCCGTTAAGAAAGTGATCCCTTAATTAAAGGCAATCATGTGTGTAATTGATTTTGAATAGTGATTGTTTCCATGTTTATGTTAAGTCTTTGCTTAATACCTTAATTTCTACTCGTTTTCAAAACTATAAATACCCACCTTCTCTTCTTTCAAATACGAACACAAGACGAACAATTTTTTTTAAGTTCAAAGCACACACTTACACTCAAAAACTCTCTCTTGCTATATTGCTACTTGTGCTACTGTCTGTTTAGCTGGCTGAAAGCCAAGGCTAGACTTTGGAGTCTTGCTTGCTTTTCTTTACTGCACTTTGCTTCTCTGACTGGTATGTTCTAACTAATTTTTGAGCATCAACAAAAACATGTTTCTTTACTGTTTCTTTCATTCTTGTTTGCCTCTTGTTTGTATTTAACTAAGTTCTATTGTTAAGCATGCTGTATTCTGCCTTTTCTGTTATGAATTAATGTTTCTGTTACTTACTTATCATGGTTTGTGAACCTTAGATCCCCATCCCCAATGTGTTTGGTATCTGTGGTTGGTTTGGGGCATGGCAGCATTGAACATTGCTGTCCATGACCCAAACTTAATCCCCTTGGGATCATAACCTCCATGTTTTCTCTAGTTGTTGTGTGTACTGGTTGGCTTATAGGCATGTGATCACGGCCTACTCCGTACTACTAAAAAGTATCAAGGGAGGGTCGCAATAGCTTTTACCCGATTTTGGGTCGGGATCGGTATCCATAGAGAGCTAGAATTGGAATCGAGTATCTATCTAGTTTAAGATTGCGTATGTGTTCTTAATTACACTTCTATTTAATTTTTAGGGTTTTTGTTTACTTCTACTATTATCAAACTACAAATGGTAATTACAACTAAATTATGCTAAGAGTTGTTCAAATAGGTTTAAAAGGTACTAGGGTAGTGACTACCGCCTAGGTGGTCAATTGACGGGTATTTGAATCTAAAGCACGTTTGACATATTTGGGGAGTATGTTATAACCGTTGCACGACTTTACCCACTCTACACCTCTCGGTGGTTCGAGTGATTTTTCCCGAATTGACTTTCTCAAGACTAATTGAGTATGCAAATTTGCACAAGCAACTAGGGTTCAATTCGGGTACTCTCTCGAGGTTTAACCCTTTAATTGGGGCTATCAATCTCTTTAGTACGTCCCAATTCATTGTTCGACCAATTTCGGAGACTTAGACTCTCTTTCTCAAGAAGAGCTCAAGTCAACTCAACACAAACTAGTGTTTACAATCACTAATTCAGAAATTAACCATGAAATTGGCCCAAATAACAAACACCCATAGTCAAATTAGCCCTAAAATACAAGACCCATCAATTACCACACTAGGGTTGAGCCACAATCCTAGCTTATGGGTCTAGCTACTCATAATTAAAGAAGAAAAGCAAGAAATAGATGAAGAAAAGCTCATGATAATTAATCACTAAGTTAAATACAAAGATTCAATGATTAAAAGTAGCTAAAATTGCCCAAAATGGCTTAGAAAGTTGAACCCACGAGTGCAGCAACTTAATTACAATATCTGATACCCTAAAAATAGAAAAAGAAGCTATTTATACTAGGCTAAAAAATCTGGACAAAAATGCCCATGCGGGTTTAGTGCTGACCGCACAAAATGGACCGCGGTCCGCACTAGGACTCTTGGCTTCAAAATCCAGCTCTCTGAACTCAGGCTCCGCGAACCTCACAGAATAGACTGCGGCCGCGGTGACTTCTATTGCGGTCCGCACAAATGGACTGCGGACCGCATTGGCTTGAAAGCTCCATCTTGCAACTTCTCTGAATCTCTGCTCTGCGGACCGCACAGAATGGTAGTGCGGCCGCATGGACTCCAGTATGGACCGCACTACATCTAGTGCGGCCGCATTGCCGTCTAGCCTGAATACCTGCTCTCTGAATCTCCTAGTGCAGACCACATAAAGTGGTGTGCGGCCGCACTGGACCTATTTTGCCTGAGCTTGTCTTGTCTTTGGCACTTGTGCAAGTTTCACTCCTTTTGAGCTGATCTTTGACACCTTGTCACTTTGTTGATCAAACCTGCAATCAAGCACAACTTATGAGCCATTTGGGACTATTTTGTGTGAATTTCTAATCAAAGCATGAGCAAGAAGGAGTATAAAATGCGTCAAAATCCCTAGTTATCAACTCCCCCAAATTTAAGCTTTTGCTTGTCCTCAAGCAAACAAAATAAGACCCACCCCTAAAGGGTAAATCCAAGAAATTTTCAGCTGTCCTAAAGCAACCTCAACTAGCATCAATTGGGACTAACAATTGCCCTCAATACAAATGAACCATTAACAACATTTACTCTTTGAAAAACCATGGATCAAGTGTGACACAAGAGCATCAAGAATTGACTCAACACATCAAAGAACTCTTTCTATTACTTTGTTCATTGTGGAACCCAAACTCACACATCCTCAACTCTCCCTAAGCAATCCTCACCTTTAAGATAATGGCACTCAGAACGAGGATAATGGGAATTCACTCATCTCTCTCAAGAAAAAGCCACAAGTCCGGCTCTAGGTACCATATGCTTGCCCCTTATGTGAGTATCCACTAATGTAAGCTTCATTCAACTCAAGATCATATAGGGCTTTTGTGGAGACATTGTGAAGGCTTGTGGTTCAGGGTAGGAAATGTTTTGGTCTAAGTAAGTTCCATATTCCCTTAAGCACTTCTTTTGATTCATTTGGCATCCATTCACTTGACTCTTTGAGTCATTTCACTTCTTTTTGAGGGGTTAGAGAGACACATTGTCACTCTTTCTTATGCATTTCAAACCTTTTCTCCTTTATCAACTTTCCACACCTTTCATTCTTTGCTTTTCTTTGAATCCCTTTTTATTCTTTTTCACATTGAACTTCCTTTTTGTCTTTTTTGCTTTTCTTTCTTTTTCATTGACTTTTCTTTTCTTCACTTTTGTGTCATTTTACCACTTTGTTGCAATCCTCGTCTCTTCCCCCCAAACTTATACTTTTGCCATGTGCTATAGGAAAGATCGGGTGCCAAGAGAGGGTATAAAACGGGTATAGGCTTGTATCATGGTTCTTGAAGGAAAAAGGTCTAAGGCTCAAAAGGGTTGACTAGGAATCTTATCATTGGTAGGTTATGGAAATGTTTAAGCTATCGTTTGGACCAAGGAGAGCCTATAATCATGTCTTAAGTCAAAATTCACTTAGGATTTTGGCTCAACAAACATTCACGGCAAGTTCTAGACCAATGGCTCGGGACATGGACTTGCAGTACGATTACTCACCACACAAGCTATGGGATTGCTAAAGACACAGATTTGGGGACCTACAACGACCTTAGATAAGATTTAAGCTCACAATGGTCCCGAAAAACCACTTGATGATTATCGGCCAACACAAGAGTCTCAAGGTCACGACTTTCACCATCCTCAACACAATAAATTGTCTTTGACCATAAGATCAAAGGCAAATGTGCTAGGCCCAAGTGAAGCTTTGCTTGAGGCACCTTTAACTGCTAACTACTAAAAACAAAAAGAAAAACGGACTCAAACCCTTAAAAAGTTTGTCACGCCATCTATTATTGGGAAGAGCCACCCGGTTCACACAACACTCCACCTTTGGAAAGAACCGTGGCATTAAGAAAACCAAAGGCTTATTGCAAATTTCAAAACAAGAAGCTACGAATCACCACTAAGAAGCTAAAAATGAAATTTTTTTGCGAGAAGTAAAATGAATATATATAAGAGGGGAATTGTCGAATATACAATAGATGGGATGAATATCTACAATGTAACATCACTTTATATACAGACCCAAAGTAAAATAAAAGTGCGAGAAATGATAAAAATATATACAGACCAAAGATGAAAAATAAAGAAAGCATAAAAAAGTATCAAAAATATATACAGTCGTCCGAATGAATCCATGAAGCAAAAAGTAGGGCCTACCCCCTCAAATGAAAGCTGACATTGTCCCCAATGCCAACTAACCAAAATAAAGCATCAAAAAGATCATAAAGAAGGATATAGAAACTCCCTATGGCCTGTCTGTCTGCATAGGCTCTTGAGTGGTCCCTAGGTCCTCACTGTGCTCAGGAACCTCAGACTGGTTCCCTGTGGCCTGCTGCTCTGCTACTGGGACCTGGGCCTGGACCTGGACAGGATCCTGAGGTAGTGCACCCTGTGGCTGACAGGAAGATGTCTCCTGTAGGTCTGCCAGCTGGATGATTTCATCATCAGCTCTAGGGATCATCCTTCTCCTCTTGGGAGGCCTCTGCGACTACTCCGGCTGGGGGTGCTCTGCTGGTACTGGGTCCTGGAGCAATAAGTCTAAAGGCAGGTGATCTGCCTTCAGTCTGTCAACATCCGCTCTCAGCTCCTTCACGGACTCCTTGGAAGCCCTGTCTTCCTCAACTTCTTGTGCTCCCTAGCAAGCTCCTTGAGAGCCTTGCTGTGTGAATCAACTGCCTCAGCAAGCTTCTTCTGGTTGTCGAGGATTTTCTTGTGGTTTTCCAACATCTCCTTAAGAGCATCCTCTATGGACAATGGAACCTGTGGAGCTGGAGGAGCCGACTGAGCCTCAACAGTGGTGGTCAAAATGGACAACTTGGATGAGGCAGTCTGCATCCAGTTGTTGATACTCATAAGTGCCTGGCTCAATCTGTGGGCAGTAATAGGATGGGCCCGGGAAGATGAAATCTCTGGGCCTGCTAAGGTGGACGGGCCAACAGGAGTGGCTATGGATGTGGATGGACCGGGAGGGATATCTGTGAAAGTGGAGGTAGGCTCAGCAGGAGCCACTACCATAATTGGCTCTTCATACTGGCCAATTGTAGTAGTAGTAGTTGTACCCTTGAAGTTCTTGCTCTTGGGGTTATCATCCCCCTGCATGCTGTACCAAGAGAAAGGGGCCTTCGCTCTGACTTTGACATCGAAGGGCCACTTTCCCACCTTCAAGTCCCGGAAGTACATAGTGATGGTACTGGGGAACGGATAGTTTCTGTCATGCTCGGCACCCACAATGGAGATAATCCTCGACATCACATTCCCCACATTGATTGGGTATCCCGCCATGATTGAAGCTACCAACACAGCCCGGGAAAGAGGAAGGGTGTTGTCATGTGTCGTGGGGTCCAACCTGCTACATACAAAAGTCTCCCACCCCCGTGCCTCAAAGTTTAAACTCCTTCTCAGAATTTTAACTCCAGCAGTCAACCAGTCAGGGGTGGTACCTGGGATTGCCAGGTACTGTGCTAGCCAGGGACGAACCTCCTTACCCATTTCTAACTTTGCCATGTACAAGGTCTCATCCTCTTCATTGAGGCCAAGGTATTTGTTGAGATACTTCCCTTCAAATAACACTTTCAGATTCCGGACCTTGGTCACTTTGGAGCCCTTTTTGATGTGGGCTACATTGCAGTAAAACTCCTTGACCAGGTGTTCGTTAGCATCCACACACTCCTCAAGAAAATGTTCCCATCCCACTCTTGTCCTAAACTGCCTCAGCATGTTGGTATTGTGAGGTAACAGGTCTTTGTCAATAAAACTACGCTCCGGGATCAATTTTCTCACCGGCCACGACTCCCGAAATTTATAGTACGCCACCTCACTCATGAATCTATCTTGCCAAACTTCTGGCTTTCTAGTTCTGGCAATGCCTCCCACCTGAGGCTCACCTCCTTCTGCTACCTCCTCATCTCCCTCTACTTCCTCCTCATCTCCTCCTCCACCCTTTTCGGATAATGAATCTGTGGGAGAGGTGGAGTATTCCCCAGTACCTGCTGCTGAGCCCTCAGACGACTCAGAAATAACACGTGTTGGTGCTTGGGCAGTGGGTGATGGTGGAGGAGTGTCTCTTAGCCTAGGTCTCTCCGGCCAGTCTTCCATGTATTCTGACACGGAGTCTGAAGAAATCTCCCTTGATGGCTCATACTTACTCCCCGAAGAATGGGAAGCAGCTCTATCAACAGCCTTTATCAGTTTTCTTGTCCTTTTAATGTTTTCCCGAGCTTGGGGAGTGAGTTTTATCATCTTCTTCTTCCCTCCCCGGGAGGATTCTCCTCTGCCTGGTTGTTTACCACGTTGTCTTACCATTGTCTGCAATCATAGTTCAATCAGCTTGTTAGTATCAGTGTGATCATTTAAGAATAAAGTTGCAAAAGCAGAACAAGACATGTTGCAGATTCACCCAGAGCGGACCGCACAAAATCAACTGCGAGCGCACTGAGGTCACCGCGGACCGCACAAAATCAACTGCGGTCCGCACAGAGGTGGAATTCAGACTACCCACTCTCTGTATCTAGGCAGTGCGGACCGCGCAAAATCAACCGCGGGCGCACTGCCTGAGGTTCAGCAATCAGGAGGGTATCAACGCGGTCCGCACAAAATGGTAGTGCGGACCGCACTGGGGCACCGCAGACCGCACAAAAATGACCGCGGTCCGCACTGAGTGCCCAGTTGTGGCACTAAATTAGGGTTCCATGTATTTTGATTTTGGGTCCAATTCTACACCTAAGTAGTGTCTCTACATGATTACCCATTGGTTTTAACTATCTATGGTTATTTTAAGCTAAAAATTAACAACCCTAACCTACTCAATTGAAGAAAATAAGGGAAGAAAAGAGTGAAAAACAAGAAAAAAGAAAATTAAGAGAAAATTAACAAGATTGATCTATTAAAAAGCAAGTAATGGTACCAGATGTGAGAGTTAATGAAGAATATCAAGTCCAAGCAGTTGATTGTAAGCAAAATGGATGATGCACAGTGATTTTTAGGGTTCTGAGAGTTAAAGGTGCGAAAAGGGTAAAAGGAGGCCCTCAGGCCCTATTTATAGAAAAGGGACCTGGGGCCCAGTCTCACCAACCAGTGCGGACCGCACAAAATGGACCGCGGTCCGCACTGCACAGCCTTGTTCCAGTTCAACTTAGCAAACCACTGCGGTCCGCACAAAATGGACCGCGGCCGCAGTGGTCCACCGCGGACCGCACAAAATGCAGTGCGGCCGCAGTGGCAAACTTCAGAGAGTTATCACATCACCCTTTACCAGTGCGGTCCGCACAAAATGGTAGTGCGGCCGCACTGGAAACTTCAGAGACCTGTGCATTTTTTCAATTATGTCCTGCACTGCATCAACTCAATCCTGTAACATCTCACAACCAGTTAGCCCAAAAATCAATCCTACACTACAATGAAAATCAAATAAAAACAAGAAGAAAAACACATGGGTTGCCTCCCAAGAAGCGCCTGATTTAACATCGCGGCACGACGCATGTTACCATCCAATCATTTGAAATGAACAACAGCCACCACATGGCTATCATCAAACTTCCCCAAATAGTGCTTGACCCTATGCCCATTCACTCTAAAAACTTCCCCACTTTTGTTCTTCAAATCAAGAGCACCAAACGGGGTCACACACACTACTTCAAATGGTCCGCTCCACTTTGACTTCAGCTTTCCCGGGAACAACCTTAGTCGAGAATTGAATAAGAGCACCAAATCTCCCACCTTGAACTCCTTGCCCCGAGTATATTTGTCATGAAGGTATTTCATTTTATCCTTATACAGGGACGAACTAGAGTAGGCATGGAACCTAAATTCATCAAGCTCATTGAGTTGCTCCACCCGAAGATTAGCAGCTATGTCCCAATCAAGATTCAACTTCTTCAAGGCCCACATGGCCTTATGCTCCAACTCCACTGGTAGATGACATGCTTTCCCAAACACCAACTGGTACGGCGACATACCAATTGGAGTCTTGTAAGCGGTCCGGTAAGCCCATAGAGCATCATCCAACTTTTTAGACCAATCGGTCCTATTGGCATTGACGGTTTTGGACAAAATGCTCTTGATCTCCCTGTTAGACACTTCAACCTGGCCACTTGCTTGAGGATGATAAGGCGTAGACACTTTGTGGTTGACACCATACTTGGAAAGCAAGGCATCAAAAGCTCTATTACAAAAATGCGATCCTCCATCACTAATAATTGCCCGAGGCGTGCCAAACCTTGTGAAAATTCTCTTCTTTAGAAATGCCACCACACTCCTAGCTTCATTGTTGGGCAAGGCCACGGCCTCAACCCATTTTGAGACATAATCAACCGCTACAAGAATGTAAGTGTTTCCACACGAGCTTACAAAAGGGCCCATAAAATTGATACCCCATACATTAAAGATATCAACTTTGAGAATGGTGTTTAGAGGCATCTCATCTTTCTTGGAAATCCCGCCCGCTCGTTGACATTGATCACACCTTTTTACTAGGTCACTTGCATCTTTGAACAAGGTTGGCCAATAAAAACCACAACTCAGAACTTTCGAAGCCGTCCTCGCCCCTCCGTGATGGCCACCATAGGGGGAGGAATGATAAGCCTCTAGGATGCTAAATTGCTCCTCCTCAGGTACACACCTCCGGATTACTCCGCCGGTGCAAATCTTGAACAAGTATGGCTCGTCCCAATAGAAGTCCAGACTATCCTGTTTGAGATTCTTCCTTTGGTTAGAAGAGAGCTCACACGGGATGATGCCAGTCACAAGGAAATTAGCAATGTCCGCGAACCATGGCATATCACTCATCGACACAGAAAGCAGTTGCTCATCGGGGAATGTATCATTGATCTCTAGGCCATCACACGGCCTTCCTTCCTCCTCCAAGCGGGACAAATGATCCGCCACTTGGTTTTCACTACCTTTCCGGTCCTCTATCTCCAAATCAAACTCTTGAAGTAATAAGACCCATCGCATCAGTCTAGCTTTATAGTCTTTCTTTGTCATCAAATATCTAAGAGCTGCATGATCGGTGTGCACTATGACTTTGGCTCCCATAAGATATGGCCGAAATTTTTCCATGGCGAACACAATAGCCAACAATTCCTTCTCAGTCACCGTGTAGTTTCTTTGAGCCTCGTTCATAGTCTTGCTCGCATAGTACACTGGATGAAATATTTTGTTCACTCTTTGACCCAAAACTGCCCCAACCGCAACATCACTCGCGTGGCACATGAGCTCGAAAGGCAAGCTCCAATTGGGTGCGGTAATGATCGGGGTGGTGGTCAATTTATGCTTGAGAAGTTCAATGGCTTGCATACATCTCTCATCGAACACAAACTTTGTATCCTTTTCTAGAAACTTGCATAGAGGATTCACCACCTTTGAAAAGTCCTTGATAAATCGCCGGTAGAAACCCGCATGCCCAAGAAAACTCCTCACCCCCTTGACAGAAGTGGGGGAGGAAGCCTTGAAATCACCTCTATCTTGGCTTTGTCAACTTCAATCCCATGCTTTGAAATTTTATGGCCCAACACTATGCCCTCCTCAACCATGAAGTGGCATTTTTTCCAATTTAGCGCAAGATTGGTGTCTTCACACCGGGCCAAAACTCTATCCAAATTGCGCAAACACTCATCGAATGAATCACCCACAACACTGAAGTCGTCCATGAACACCTCTAATATATTTTCCACCATATCGGTGAAAATGGCCATCATACACCGTTGGAATGTTGCCGGTGCATTGCACAATCCAAAGGGCATCCGAGAGAAAGCAAAGGTGCCATATGGACAAGTAAAGGTTGTCTTCTCCTGATCCTCGGGAGCTATCAAAATTTGATTGTACCCTGAATAACCATCCAAGAAACAATAGAAGGCACGCCCAGCAAGGCGATCAAGCATCTGGTCCAGGAAAGGCAATGGGAAGTGATCCTTGCGCGTCACCTTGTTTAGCTTGCGGTAGTCCATGCACACCCTCCATCCGGTCATTGTCCGGGTTGGAATAAGTTCATTATTAGCATTGGTCACCACGGTCATACCACGCTTCTTCGGCACACATTGCACCGGAGAAGTCCATGAGCTATCAGAGATAGGATACACCACACCGGCATCTAACCACTTGATCACCTCTTTTTTCACCACTTCTTGCATTGCCTCATTGAGCCTTCTTTGATGTTCCAAGGAGGGTTTTGCATCATCTTCCAGAATAATCTTGTGCATACAGAAAGCGGGGCTTATTCCCCGAATGTCAGCTAGAGTCCATCCAATTACCTTTTTCCGCTTTTTGAGCACCGCCAATGTGGCATCTACCTGCATGTTAGTAAGACAAATAGGAAAGAATAACTGGTACAGTTGAATTAGAGCCCAAGAATTCATACCTGAGGTGTGGAGGTAATAGCTTCAACTCCAACACCGGGGGTTCCTCAATTGAAGGCTTTGTTGGAGGCGTTTTTCTATTTTCAAGATCCAAAGAAAGTTTCCTAGGCTCGTAAGAAAAAGAGCCCATTCCATGTAAAGCATTCACGCACTCCACTCGGCCCGCATCATTATTGACATCCAAATTCAACAATACGGCCTCCAAAGGGTCCTCAACATTGATCATTGCACTGGTATCATCAATTATCACAGCCGTGACTAAATCTACAAATGACCACACTTCGGTACAATTGGGCTGCTTCATTGACTTGCACCCATGAAAGACTACCTTTTCATCACCCACCCTGAAAGTGAGTTCCCCTGCTTCCACATCCACTAATTCCTTCCCCGTAGCAAGGAAAGGTCTCCCTAATATGATCGGGACCTCATAATCTACCTCGCAATCCAAGATCACAAAATCAGCTGGCAAGATAAATTTGTCCACCCGGACGAGCACATCATCAACAATACCCAATGGTCGCTTATCGGTTTGCCATTTGCAATCGCATGGAAGTTGGCCTCGAAGGTCCAATACCCAAAGTCTTGAAAACTGATTAGGGCATTAAGTTGATGCTTGCCCCAAGATCATATAAGGCTTTAGCGAAGTCTGCACTCCCTATAGTGCAGGGGATAGTGAAAGCACCGGGATCCTCTAATTTCAGAGCCATTGAATGTACTATAGCACTAACTTGGTGGGTCATCTTGATAGTTTCACAGTCCATGGATCTTTTCTTTGTCACCAAATCTTTCATGAATTTCGCATAGCCAGGCATCTGCTCTAAAGCCTCTACCAAAGGAACATTAATGGATAAGCTCTTCATCATGTCAATGAACTTTTTGAATTGATTCTCATTTTTCTACTTGGCTAGCCTCTGAGGATAAGGGGGAGGTGGCCTAGGCAAGGGTGCCTTGGCTTTTGGCACAACCGGCTCCGGCATGTCAATTATGCTCCCTAGACGGGTTCACGTCACTTTGTGTTTCCACCTCGGCATCTTGAATATTGATCCTCACTTCTTCATTCACATTTTCATCAACCACATTCTCAACCACCAAAGGAACTTCATCTTCTTGCAACTCAACTTCTTCACCCAAAACTTGCATTTGTTTGGAGGCATTCACATCCCCGCCTCGTCCACTCCTAGTTGTCACAGCCATAACATGATTGTTTCCTCCCTTTGGGTTCACTACCGTATCACTTGGTAGAGCACCCTTAGGGCGTGTATTTAGAGACTGAGAGATTTGACCTAGTTGCACCTCCAAATTCCTAATTGAAGTATTGTGAGAAGCCAAATGCGCATCGGAATCCGCATTCTTTTTGATCATTTGTTCGAACATCATTTCAATTCTACCCATTTCATTGTTGGATGAACTAGGACCCTAGGAAGGAAAAGATGGTGGATTGCTCGGTTGTTGGTACATTGGGAGCCTTTGAAAGCCTTGCCCCTGATTTCCTTGGTTATTGTTCCACCCGCCTTGGTTGTTGTTATTTCCACCCCAACTGTTGTTGTTGCCCCAGTTTCCTTTATTGTTGCGGTTGTTATTTTGATTTCCCCAATTGTTGTTCCCTTGATATTGATTGTTCCAATTATTGTTGCCTTGTTGTTGGTTACCAATTGCCCTGGGATCGCCATTGTTGTTGTTGGTTTGAAGAATTCCCTCTTTGGCCTTGGTAATTATTCACATATTGCACCTCCTCATTTTGCTCATCATAGTCATCATCTTGAAATCCACTACCATCATTGTCAAATTGATCCGAATTCCCTTGGTTCTGTTGACCTCTTCGCCTTCTTTGGTTCACTAGCATGTTAACAACCTCCATAGCATTCACTTGGCGAGGATTTTGGACTTGTTGCAATTGTGCCTTTGCCAATTGGTTCATTGTTGTTGTAAGTTCTGCTATAGCCTGTCCATGGTCATGTAGTTCTTTATGCAAATGAGTAACCGNGTACCTGGGATTGCCAGGTACTGTGCTAGCCAGGGACGAACCTCCTCACCCATTTCTAACTTTGCCATGTACAAGGTCTCATCCTTCTCATTGAGGCCAAGGTATTCGTTGAGGTACTTCCCTTCAAATAACACTTTCAGATTCCGGACCTTGGTCACTTTGGAGCCCTTTTTGATGTGGGCTACATTGCAGTAAAACTCCTTGACATGTGTTCGTTGGCATCTACACACTCTTCTAGAAAATGTTCCCAGCCCACTCTTGTCCTAAACTGCCTCAGCACGTTGGGATTGTGAGGTAACAGGTCTTTGTCAATAAAACTTCGCTACGGGATCAACTTTCTCACCGGCCACCACTCCCGAAATTTATGGTACGCCACCTCACTCACGAATCTATCTTGCCAAACTTCTGGCTTTCTAGTTCTCGCGATGCCTCCCACCTGAGGCTCACCTCCTTCTGCTACCTCCTCATCTCCCTCTACTTCCTCCTCATCTCCTCCTCCACCCTTTCCGGATAATGAAGCTGTGGGAGAGGTGGAGTATTCCCCACTACCTGCTGCTGAGCCCTCAGACGACTCAGAAATAACATTTGTTGGTGCTTGGGCAGTGGGTGATGGTGGAGGAGTGTCTCTTAGCCTAGGTCTCTCCGGCCAGTCTTCCATGTATTCTGACACGGAGTCTGAAGAAATCTCCCTTGATGGCTCATACTCACTCCCCGAAGAATGGGAAGCAGCTCTATCAGCAGCCTTTATCAGTTTTCTTGTCCTTTTAATATTTTCCCGAGCTTGGGGAGTGAGTTTTATCATCTTCTTCTTCCCTCCCCGGGAGGATTCTCCTCTGCCTGGTTGTTTACCACGTTGTCTCACCATTGTCTGCAATCATAGTTCAATCAGCTTGTTAGTATCAGTGTGATCATTTAAGAATAAAGTTGCAAAAGCAGAACAAGACATGTTGCAGATTCACCCAGAGCGGACCGCACAAAATCAACTGCGAGCGCACTGAGGTCACCGCGGACCGCACAAAATCAACTGCGGTCCGCACAGAGGTGGGGTTCAGACTACCCACTCTCTGTATCTAGGCAGTGCGGACCGCACAAAATCAACCGCGGCCGCACTGCCTGAGGTTCAGCAATCAGGAGGGTATCAACGCGGTCCGCACAAAATGGTAGTGCGGACCGCACTGGGGCACCGCGGACCGCACAAAAACGACCGCGGTCCGCACTGAGTGCCCAGTTGTGGCACTAAATTAGGGTTCCATGTATTTTGATTTTGGGTCAAATTCTTCACCTAAGTAGTGTCTCTACACCTATTGATTTTAACTATCTATGGCTATTTTAACCTAAAAATTAACAACCCTAACCTACTCAATTGAAGAAAATAAGGGAAGAAAAGAGTGAAAAACAAGAAAAAAGAAAATTAAGAGAAAATTAACAAGATTGATCTATTAAAAAGCAAGTAATGGTACCAGATATGAGAGTTAATGAAGAATATCAAGTCCAAGCAGTTGATTGTAAGCAAAATGGATGATGCACATTGGTTTTTAGGGTTCTGAGAGTTAAAGGTGCGAAAAGGGTAAAAGAAGGCCCTATTTATAGAAAAGGACCTGGGGCCCAGTCTCACCAACCAGTGCGGACTGCACAAAATGGACCGCGGTCCGCACTGCACAGCCTTGTTCCAGTTCAACTTAGCAAACCACTGCGGTCCGCACAAAATGGACCGCGGCCGCAGTGGTCCACCGCGGACCGCACAAAATGCAGTGCGGCCGCAGTGGCAAACTTCAGAGAGTTATCACATCACCCTTTACCAGTGCGGTCCGCACAAAATGGTCGTACGGCCGCACTGGAAACTTCAGAGACCTGTGCATTTTTTCAATTATGTCCTGCACTACATCAACTCAATCCTGTAACATCTCACAACCAGTTGGCCCAAAAATCAATCCTACACTACAACGAAAATCAAAGAAAAACAAGAAGAAAAACGCATGGGTTGCCTCCCAAGAAGCGCCTGATTTAACGTCGCGGCACGACACATGATACCATCCAATCATTTGAAATGAACAACAGCCACCACATGGCTATCATCAAACTTCCCCAAATAGTGCTTGACCCTATGCCCATTCACTCTAAAAACTTCCCCACTTTTATTCTTCAAATCAAGAGCACCAAACGGGGTCACACACACTACTTCAAATGGTCCGCTCCACTTTGACTTCAGCTTTCCCAGGAACAACCTTAGTCGAGAATTGAATAATAGCACCAAATCTCCCACCTTGAACTCCTTGCCCAGAGTATATTTGTCATGAAGGTATTTCATTTTATCCTTATACAGAGACGAACTAGAGTAGGCATGGAACCTAAATTCATCAAGCTCATTGAGTTGCTCCACCCGAAGATTAGCAGCTATGTCCCAATCAAGATTCAACTTCTTCAAGGCCCACATGGCCTTATGCTCCAACTCCACTGGTAATGACATGCTTTCCCAAACACCAACCAGTACGGAGACATACCAATTGGAGTCTTGTAAGCGGTACGGTAAGCCCATAGAGCATCATCTAACTTTTTAGACCAATCGGTCCTATTGGCATTGACGGTTTTGGACAAAATGCTCTTAATCTCCCTGTTGGACACTTCAACCTGGCCACTTGCTTGAGGATGATAAGGCGTAGACACTTTGTGGTTGACACCATACTTGGAAAGCAAGGCATCAAAAGCTCTATTACAAAAATGCGATCCTCCATCACTAATAATTGCCCGAGGCGTGCCAAACCTTGTGAAAATGCTCTTCTTTAGAAATGCCACCACACTCCTAGCTTTATTGTTGGGCAAGGCCATGGCCTCAACCCATTTTGAGACATAATCAACCGCTACAAGAATGTAAGTGTTTCCACACGAGCTTACAAACGGGCCCATAAAATCGATACCCCATACATCAAAGATATCAACTTCAAGAATTGTGTTTAGAGGCATCTCATCTTTCTTGGAAATCCCGCCCGCTCGTTGACATTGATCACACCTTTTACTAGATCACTTGCATCTTTGAACAAGGTTGGCCAATAAAAACCACAACTCAGAACTTTTGAAGCCGTCCTCGCCCCTCCGTGATGGCCACCATAGGGGGAGGAATGATAAGCCTCTAGGATGCTAAATTGCTCCTCCTCAGGTACACACCTCCGGATCACTCCGTCGGTGCAAATCTTGAACAAGTATGGCTCGTCCCAATAGAAGTCCAGACTATCCCGTTTGAGCTTCTTCCTTTGGTTAGAAGAGAGCTCGCACGGGATGATGCCAGTCACAAGGAAATTAGCAATGTCCGCAAACCATGGCATATCACTCATCGACACAGAAAGCAGTTGCTCATCGGGGAATGTATCATTGATCTCTAGGCCATCACACGGCCTTCATTCCTCCTCCAAGCGAGACAAATGATCCGCCACTTGGTTTTCACTACCTTTCCGGTCCACTATCTCCAAATCAAACTCTTGAAGTAATAAGACCCATCGCATCAGTCTAGCTTTGGAGTCTTTCTTTGTCATCAAATATCTAAGAGCTGCATGATCGGTGTGCACTATGACTTTGGCTCCCATAAGATATGGCCGAAATTTTTCCATGGCGAACACAATAGCCAACAATTCCTTCTCAGTCACCGTGTAGTTCCTTTGAGCCTCGTTCATAGTCTTGCTCGCATAGTACACTGGATGAAACATTTTGTTCACTCTTTGACCCAAAACTGCCCCAACCGCAACATCACTCGCGTCGCACATGAGCTCGAAAGGCAAGCTCCAATTGGGTGCGGTAATGATCGGGGGGGTGGTCAACTTGTGCTTAAGAAGTTCAAAGGCCTCCATGCATTTCTCATCAAATACAAACTTAGCATCTTTCTCTAGCAACTTGCAAAGGGGATTCACAACCTTCGAAAATTCCTTGATGAACCGCCGGTAGAACCCTGCATGCCCAAGGAAACTTCTCACCCCTTTGACAGAAGTGGGGGGAGGAAGTCTTGAAATCACCTCAATCTTGGCTTTGTCTACTTCAATCCCATACTTAGAAATTTTGTGACCCAACACTATGCCCTCTTCAACCATGAAGTGGCATTTTTCCCAATTAAGAACGAGATTTGTGTCTTCACATCGGGCTAAGACTCTATCCAAATTTACCCAAACACTCTTCAAATGANGACGAAAGGACGAATGATGGATCTAAGTAGTATTTACGAGTAGAAACAAGGATGAACAGTGGTTATGAGCTTCTGAGAATCAAAGTTGCGAAAAGGGTAAAAGGAGGCCCTCAGAGACTATTTATAGAAAAGCCCCTGGGGCCCATTCTCACCTACCAGTGCGGACCGCACAAAATGGACCGCGGTCCGTACTGCCCTGTTTTGTGTAACTTTGAGAAGGCAACACTCTGCGGTCCGCACAAAATGGACAGCGGCCGCAGAGGTCCAGTGCGGACCGCACAAAATGTAGTGCGGCCGCAATGGCAAACTTCAGAGAGTCATCACATCACCCTTGGCCAGTGCGGTCCGCACAAAATGGTAGTGCGGCCGCACTGAAAACTGCAGAGACCTATGCATTTTTTCAATTATGTCCTGCACTGCATCAACTCAATCCTGTAACATCTCACAACCAGTTAGCCCAAAAATCAATCCTACACTACAATGAAAATCAAATAAAACAAGAATGAAAAACACATGGGTTGCCTCCCAAGAAGCGCCTGATTTAACGTCGTGGCACGACGCATGTTACCATCCAATCATATGAAATGCACAAGAGCCACCACATGGCTATCATCAAACTTCCCCAAATAATGCTCGACTCTATGCCCATTCACTTTAAAAACTTCCCCACTTTTGTTCTTTAAATCAAGAGCACCAAACGGGGTCACACACACTACTTCAAATGGTCCGCTCCACTTTGACTTCAGCTTTCCCGGGAACAACCTTAGACGAGAATTGAATAAGAGCACCAAATCTCCCACCTTGAACTCCTTGCCCCTAGTGTATTTGTCATAGAGGTGTTTCATTTTATCCTTATACAGGGACGAAGTAGAGTAGGCATGGAACCTAAATTCATCAAGCTCATTGAGTTGCTCCACCCGAAAATTAGCAGCTATATCCCAATCAAGATTCAACTTCTTCAAGGCCCACATGGCCTTATGCTCCAACTCCACTGGTAAATGGCATGCTTTACCAAATACCAACCGGTACGGCGACATACCAATTGGGGTCTTGTAAGCGGTCCGGTAAGCCCATAGAGCATCATCTAACTTTTTAGACCAATCGGTCCTATTGGCATTGACGGTTTTGGACAAAATGCTCTTGATCTCCCTGTTAGACACTTCAACCTGGCCACTTGCTTGAGGATGATAAGGCGTAGACACCTTGTGGTTGACACCATACTTGGAAAGCAAGGTATCAAAAGCTCTATTACAAAAATGCGATCCTACATCACTAATAATTGCCCGAGGCGTGCCAAACCTTGTGAAAATGCTCTTCTTTAGAAATGCCACCACACTCCTAGCTTCATTGTTGGGCAAGGCCACGGCCTCAACCCATTTTGAGACATAATCAACCGCTACAAGAATGTAAGTGTTTCCACACGAGCTTACAAAAGGGCCCATAAAATCGATACCCCATACATCAAAGATATCAACTTCGAGAATGGTGTTTAGAGGCATCTCATCTTTCTTGGAAATCCCGCCCGCTCGTTGACATTGATCACACCTTTTTACTAGGTCACTTGCATCTTTGAACAAGGTTGGCCAATAAAAACCACAACTCAGAACTTTCGAAGCCGTCCTCGCCCCTCCATGATGGCCACCATAGGGGGAGGAATGACAAGCCTCTAGGATGCTAAATTGCTCCTCCTCAGGTACACACCTCCGGATCATTCCGTCGGTGCAAATCTTGAACAAGTATGGCTCGTCCCAATAGAAGTCCAGACTATCCCGTTTGAGCTTCTTCCTTTGGTTAGAAGAGAGCTCACACGGGATGATGCCAGTCACAAGGAAATTAGCAATGTCCGCGAACCATGGCATATCACTCATCGACACAGAAAGCAGTTGCTCATCGGGGAATGTATCATTGATCTCTAGGCCATCACACGGCCTTCCTTCCTCCTCCAAGCGGGACAAATGATCCGCCACTTGGTTTTCACTACCTTTCCGGTCCACTATCTCCAAATCAAACTCTTGAAGTAATAAGACCCATCGCATCAGTCTAGCTTTGGAGTCTTTCTTTGTCATCAAATATCTAAGAGCTGCATGATCGGTGTGCACTATGACTTTGGCTCCCATAAGATATGGCCGAAATTTTTCCATGGCGAACACAATAGCCAACAATTCCTTCTCAGTCACCGTGTAGTTCCTTTAAGCTTCGTTCATTGTCTTGCTCGCATAGTACACTGGATGAAATATTTTGTTCACTCTTTGACCCATGACTGCCCCGACTGTAACATCACTCGCGTCGCACATGAGCTCGAAAGGCAAGCTCTAATTGGGTGCGGTAATGATCGGGGTGGTTGTCAACTTATGCTTGAGGAGTTCAAAGGCTTGTATACATCTCTCATCAAACACAAACTTTGTATCCTTTTCTAGCAACTTGCATAGAGGATTCACTACCTTTGAAAAGTCCTTGATAAATCGCCGGTAGAACCCCGCATGCCCAAGAAAACTTCTCACCCCCTTGACAGAAGTGGGGGGGGGAAGTCTTGAAATTACCTCTATTTTGGCTTTGTCAACTCAATCCCATTCTTTGAATTTTTATGGCCCAACACTATGCCCTCTTCAACCATGAAGTGGCATTTTTCTCAATTTAGCACAAGATTGGTGTCTTCACACCGGTCCAACATTCTATCCAAATTGTTCAAGCACTCGTCGAATGAATCACCCACAACACTGAAGTCGTCCATGAACACCTTTAATATATCTTCTACCATGTCGGTGAAAATGGCCATCATAACCGTTGGAATGTTGCCGGTGCATTGCACAACCCAAAGGGCATCCGAGAGAAAGCAAAGGTGCTATATGGACAAGTAAAGGTTGTCTTCTCCTGATCCTCCGGAGCTATCAAAATTTTATTGTACCCTGAATAACCGTCCAAGAAACAATAGAAGGGACGCCCAGCAAGACGATCAAGCATCTGATCCAGGAAAGGCAATGGGAAGTGATTCTTGCGGGTCACCTTGTTCAGCTTGCGGTAGTCCATTCATACCCTCCATTCGGTCACTGTCCGGTTGGAATAAGTTCATTATTATCATTGGTCACCACGGTCATACCACCCTTTTTTGGCACACATTGCACCGGAGAAGTCCATGAGCTGTCAGAGATTGGATACACCACCCTGGCGTCTAACCATTGATCACCTCTTTTTTCACCACTTCTTGCATTGCCTCATTGAGCCTCCTTTGATGTTCCAAGGAGGGTTTTGCATCATCTTCCAGAATAATCTTGTGCATACAGAATGCGGGGCTTATTCCCCGAATATCAGCTAGAGTCCATCCAATTGCCTTTTTCCGCTTTTTTAGCACCGCCAATGTGGCATCTACCTGCATGTTAGTAAGACAAGAGGAAAGAATAACTGGTAAAGTTGAATTAGAGCCCAAGAATTCATACCTGAGGTGTGGAGGTAATGGCTTCAACTCCAACACCGGGGGTTCCTCAATTGAAGGCTTTGTTGGAGGCGTCTTTCTATTTTCAAGATCCAAAGAAAGTTTCCTAGGCTCGTAAGAATAAGATCCCATTCCATGTAAAGCATTCACGCACTCCACTCGGCCCGCATCATCATTGACATCCAAATTCAACAATACAGCCTCCAAAGGGTCCTCAACATTGATCATTGCACTGTATCGTCAATTATTACAGCTGTGACTAAATCCACAAATGAGCACATTTCGGTACAATTGGGCTGCTTCATTGACTTGCACACATGAAAAACTACCTTTTCATCACCCACCCTGAAAGTGAGTTCCCCTGCTTCCACATCAACTAGAGCCTTCCCCGTAGCAAGGAAAGGTCTCCCTAATATGATCGGGACCTCATAATCTACCTCACAATCCAAGATCTTAAAATCAGCTGGCAAGATAAATTTGTCCACCCGGACGAGCACATCATCAACAATACCCAATGGTCGCTTCATTGATCTGTCTGCCATTTGCAATCGCATGGAAGTTGGCCTCGGTAGCCCAATACCCAAAGTCTTGAAAACTGAGTAGGGCATTAAGTTGATGCTTGCCCCAAGATCACATAAAACTTTAGCAAAGTCTGCACTCCCTATAGTGCAGGGGATAGTGAAAGCACCGGGATCCTCTAATTTCGGAGCCATTGAATGTACTATAGCACTAACTTGGTGGGTCATCTTGATAGTTTCACAGTCCATGGATCTTTTCTTTGTCACCAAATCTTTCATGAATTTAGCATAACCGGGCATTTGCTCCAAAGCCTCCACCAAAGGCACGTTGATGGATAAGCTCTTCATCATGTCAATGAACTTTTTGAATTGATTCTCATTTTTCTGCTTGGCTAGCCTCTGAGGATAAGGGGGAGGTGACCTAGGCAAGGGTGCCTTGGCTTTTGGCACAACCGGCTCCGGCATGTCAATTACGTGCTCCCTAGACGGGTTCACGTCACTTTGTGTTTCCACCTCGGCATCTTGAATATTGATCCTCACTTCTTCATTCACATTTTCATCAACCACATTCTCAACCACCAAAGGAACTTCATCTTCTTGCAACTCAACTTCTTCACCCAAAACTTGCATTTGTTTGGAGGCATTCACATCACCGCCTCGTCCACTCCTAGTTGTCACAGCCATAACATGATTGTTTCCTCCCTTTGGGTTCACTACCGTATCACTTGGTAGAGCACCCTTAGGGCGTGTATTTAGAGACTGAGAGATTTGACCTAGTTGCACCTCCAAATTCCTAATTGAAGTATTGTGAGAAGCCAAATGCGCATCGGAATCCGCATTCTTTTTGATCATTTGTTCGAACATCATTTCAATTCTACCCATTTCATTGTTGGATGAACTAGGACCCTAGGAAGGAAAAGATGGTGGATTGCTCGGTTGTTGGTACATTGGGAGCCTTTGAAAGCCTTGCCCCTGATTTCCTTGGTTATTGTTCCACCCGCCTTGGTTGTTGTTATTTCCACCCCAATTGTTGTTGTTGCCCCAGTTTCCTTTATTGTTGCGGTTGTTATTTTGATTTCCCCAATTGTTGTTCCCTTGATATTGATTGTTCCAATTATTGTTGCCTTGTTGTTGGTTACCCCAATTGCCCTGGGATCGCCATTGTTGTTGTTGGTTTGAAGAATTCCCTCTTTGGCCTTGGTAATTATTCACATATTGCACCTCCTCATTTTGCTCATCATAGTCATCATCTTGAAATCCACTACCATCATTGTCAAATTGATCCGAATTCCCTTGGTTCTGTTGACCTCTTCGCCTTCTTTGGTTCACTAGCATGTTAACAACCTCCATAGCATTCACTTGGCGAGGATTTTGGACTTGTTGCAACTGTGCCTTTGCCAATTGGTTCATTGTTGTTGTAAGTTCTGCTATAGCCTGTCCATGGTCATGTAGTTCTTTATGCAAATGAGTAACCGTGGGGTCACCCTGAGGCACATTGGCTCTACTTTGCCAAGCAAAGGATGTGTCGGCCATTTCATCAAGAATCGCACAAGCTTCATCATAAGGTAGCTTCATGAAATTACCCCCAGCCAATTGGTTCACTATGCATTGATTCGTTGTATTGATGCCCCGATAGAAGGTTTGTTGTATCATTGCCTCTGTCATATCATTGTTGGGGCATTCTTTCACCATAGTTCTGTATCGCTCCCAAATCTCATGCAATGGTTCGGTAGGCTCCTGCTTGAAGGCTAAGATCTCATCCCTTAGTGCTGCCATGTGTCCCGGTGAAAAGAATTTGGCAATGAACTTATCCGCCAACTCATCCCAAGTTGTGATGGAATGGTTGGGAAGTAGCTCAAGCCAGTCCAATGCTTTCCCCCTAAGTGAGAAAGGGAAAAGCTTCAATCTAAGTGCATCCTCGAACATGTTGGTTTGCTTGCTCCCCAACAGGTATCCACGAACCCCTTGAGATGTTTGTACGCATTTTGAGTGGGAGCACTGGTGAAATACCCACGTTGCTCCAATAATGTTAGCATCACGTTGGTTATTTGAAAATTGCCCGCCCGAATCCAGGGCGGAACAATTGCACTTGCATAGCCTTGGTTGGGAAGAACTCTGGGAGCCACTCTTGGAGGTGGCGGAGGAGGGTCTGGAATATTGTCATTTGCATTGGCCTGGCAGCCTCTACGTTGTCCTTGAGGTACAAGAGGCACCTCTTCTTCTCCAATGTCATCTACCTCCTCCCCGCATTCACATTTCCAAGAGGCTCATTAGCATTTAAAGCCATTTTGGTACCTGAAGTATTGACACACACAAATTAGTAACAAGAAGGAAAGAAGAACAAAACACAAATCTAACTAAATAGATAGCCAAAATCGTTAGCTCCCCGGCAACGGTGCCAAAAAGTGATCGCTGCCAACTCCGCACTACTAAAAAGTAGCGAGAGAGGGTCACAATAGCTTTTACCCGATTTTGGGTCGGGATCGATATCCACAGAGAGCTAGAATTTGGAGTCGAGTATCTATCTAGTGTAGGATTGTGTATGTGTTCTTAATTACACTTCTATTCATTTTTGGGGTTTTTGTTTACTTCTACTATTATCAAACTACAAATGGTAATTGCAACTAAATTATGCTAAGAGTTGTTCAAATAGGTTTAAAAGGTACTAGGGTAGTGACTACCGCCTAGGTTGTCAATTGAAGGGTATTTGAATCTAAAGCACGTTTGACATGCTTGGGGAGTATGTTATAACCGTTGCACGACTTTACCCACTCTACACCTCTCGGTGGTTCGAGTGATTTTGCCCGAATTGACTTTCTCTAGACCAATTGGGTATGCAAATTTGCACAAGCAACTAGGGTTCAATTTGGGTATTACTCTCTCGAGGTTTAACCCTTTAATTGGGGCTATCAATCTCTTGAGTACGCCCCAATTCATTGTTGGACCAATTTCAGAGACTTAGACTCTCTTTCTCAAGAAGAGCTCAAGTCAACTCAACACAAACTAGTGTTTACAACCACTAATTCAGAAATTAACCATGAAATTGGCCCAAATAACAAACACCCATAGTCAAATTAGCCCTAAAATACAAGACCCACCAATTACCCACACTAGGGTTGAGCCACAACCCTAGCTTATGGGTCTAGCTACTCATAATTAAAGAAGAAAACCAAGAAATAGATGAAGAAAAGCTCATGATAATTAATCACAAAGTTAAATACAAAGATTCAATGATTAAAAGTAGCTAAAATTGCCCAAAATGGCTTAGAAAGTCGAACCCACGAGTGCAGCAGCTTAATTACAATATCTGATACCCTAAAAATGGAAAAAGAAGCTATTTATACTAGGCTAAAAAATTTGGACAAAAATGCCCCTGCGGGGTTAGAGCGGATCGCACAAAATGGACCGCGGTCCGCACTAGGACTCTTGGCTTCAAAATCCAACTCTCTGAACTCAGGCTCCGCGGACCGCACAGAATGGACTGTAGCCGCGATGACTTCTATTGCGGTCCGCACAAAATGGACTACGGACCGCATTGGCTTGAAAGCTCCATCTTGCAACTTCTCTGAATCTCAGCTTTGCGGACCGCACAGAATGGTAGTGCGGCCGCATGGACTCTAGTGCGGACCGCACTACATCTAGTGCGGCCGCATTGCCTTTTAGCCTGAATACCTGCTCTCTGAATCTCCTAGTGCTGACCGCACAAAGTGGTGAGCGGCTGCACTGGACCTATTTTGCCTGAGCTTGTTTTGTCTTTGGCAATTGTGCAAGTTTCACTCCTATTGAGCTGATCTTTGACACCTTGTCACATTGTTGATCAAACCTGCAATCAAGCACAACTTATGAGCCTTTTGGGACTATTTTGTATGAATTTCTAATCAAAGCATGAGCAAGAAGGAGTATAAAATGCGTCAAAATCCCTAGTTATCAGCAGGCCAACATCTTCTATTGCTGTGCATGCCTAAAGCTGACCCTTGCCTAAGTGCATAGGCTCCTTGCAATGAATTCTCAACCCCTGACCCCCTTTGTATGAAGTTATCAACTCTGCATTTTACTAATTACCGTTTCCCTAATCACCTCTTACCCCTCTCCTTATCCCCTCAGTTTTAAAACTCCATTCCTGCACTTCCACTATCTTCTTAGACTTAAGTTCTGCCCCTCTTGTGTGAGCCTTGCCTTGGGACCCATGAGCTCCCTCTGAACTTGGACACATAAGGGCTGGCCCTTCCACACTGCACTAATCTCTATCTGGTTCTATTGAACCTGGGTGTAAGCACTGCCCGGGGTTCCTTGAGACCCTTAGGGAACTCTGACACACCCAGGTCCGAGAAAGGCTTTGAAACAAGTGGTATTTGAGGCGTTTTGTTCCATAACTCAGAGAGGAAGTCAGAATCAGGCTTCCTATAGTTATAATTCCCCTTTTTATGTATTTTCTTGATGTAATTCAGCAACTGGTCTGTAATAATTTGTAATGAACATCTGGGGTTGGCTAGTGAAAAAGGGATGGGTAATTATGCATGCTCAAAGGTAGAAACATGCCTATAGGATTTGTGTTTTGAATGATTCAATTCTGTATTTAGAAAGCATGCCTATAGGACTGTTTTACATCCTGCATGTTCGATTCTGCATTTTAGATACCATGCCTATAGGGGTTCATTCAAAATTCTGCATGTTCAACTTCACACCTAGATAACCTACCTATAGGACTTTATTCTGCACGTTTTTTTACCACTTAGACATCATGCTCTAGGATCTAAACGGCTATAAATGAGTAGCATGTTTATAAGGTTAGAATCAGTATAATGTGTAGAGATCATGCCTATAGGAATTCCCAAGTGAAAACCTGCCTGCTTCCATTTCTCGTTCAACTAGATATCATGTCTATAGGAGTTAAAACCAGTAATAATGGATACCATCATCTGCAGAATCTGAGACTAGTCTAACTTTAAATCAGTACTATTCCGAACCAGTTTTTTTATTAATAATTAATCCCCTATTTAACACGGTTTAGCAAGCATGCCTATAGGATTTCAAATCGCTCATTTTTTAAGTTTGTTACTGCTTTGCCACATTTTGAATGCGTAATAGATACCATGCTCATAGGATTCTGCCCCAAACACTTAGACAAACCTTAGGTAACAACAATAAATAAAACTGAGCCGTTTCTGATAATTAATAATTGCCACAACCAGCAGGCAGGCCTGATTCGGACTTCTTATCTGAGTTATGTAATAAATTGGTCTGCTTCAACAGCTTAAACTCCCTTTTTATCTTAATATTTTCAGACCCTGCTTGTTGTTTGAGTCATGCTATTTGATTGCTTTGTTTGAGGAGGTATACATGAGCCTTTAGTGTTTACGTGCTTCCCCTATTAATGTGCAGTCCTAGGTGTTTTGTATGTCGCCTTAGATTTTTCACCTTTAAAACCCCGAGTCAGCCTAATATCCCTCCCTTTTAGGAATAGTAGTCCTAAGTGCCTCCGGGACTGATAGGAATGGGACGGGTAATAGCATGCAATAGTGGTCGAGACCAATCCGCGCTTTAGTACCTTAGCGGGGTGGGAATGGTAGATATGGATATGATGACCGGTGCGCTAATACCACGTGTAGCCCCTCTTTGAGGAGTGATTACCGGGTATTGCATTGATGTGACCAATATTATGAATAAACCTAGGACCCCCTTCCCCTTTCTTTCTTTGTCTTTAAAATATTATGACTTCTTTTCAAAATCAGCCCTTTTATAACTGCTCTTTCATACTTTGTTTACTTTCAAGCATTTGTGTATTAAAATCCCCTCTTATTTGAGCCTTATCTGCTTACATGGTAATTGCACCAAATTCACAAAGAATTGTCTGGCCGGGAACCACACTAGTGGATCCTGAGGGGTGCCTAACACCTCCCCCTTGGGATAATTTCAAGCCCTTACCCAATCTCTGGTTATCCAAAAATGTAGTTGTAATTGAACTTTGTAGGTGTCCTAATGCACCCTAAATCATTAGGTGGCGACTCTTCAAAAAATGCAAAACCCAGTTCCCAAAAGGAACGAGTTGCCCCATACCCCAAAATGTCATTATCCCGATTCTCCCGCAGCGAGGAGGGAAAAAAGGGGGCGCGACAATGCGAAGCCTAAAAAACAAACATAAACACTTAGCCACGTTTTGAATCCATCATCCCACGAAATGAACCCATCTTTAGCACTTTGGCCAGTTGCAACATGTGCACTGCACATGGCTAAACTTCCACAGCACATGCATAACACACTTCTTCACAACCACATGACTTGCACACTTGTTTCACAGCTTTGCCCACACTTTGTCTTCAGCTTGCCTTGCCTTGTTTTTGGATCATGCCTTGCCCATTAGCTCATGACAATGTCTTGTCACAACCTTTGTCGTCCCACAGATCCACACGCATGCCTTAGCCAAGTGCCATGCGCCTTCATTTGCCATAGCCGTCGCCCACAATCAAGGCTGCCTTGCCATCACTCAAGACGCCTTGTCTAGCTGACCTGCCTAAGTCTATGCACTAACTTAGGCACACTCACAGCTCCGCACATTGCTTGCCAACGCTCGCACGAACCCATGCCAAGGGGCGATGTACAAGCCCTTGACATTGGTCTGCACGACATCCGTCACGTCTCAACATTAGGGGCTAACAAACCACCCCCACTAGTTGAACTCGACGTCCTTATCGAGGTTGACTTTAAGTAGTCCTCTATTTGCTATTCATATTGCCACAATGAAGCACCCTTTTTCCAAGTCGCATCAGCCTCGGGCTTTTCTTTCCATTGAATCAAGAATTTTGTCCGCCTATTTTTCTTATGCATCCCAAGAACCCGGCGGTCAAGAATATTCTCAATTTCTTCCTCAAGCTGAGTGCGCATCTCAGGAGGAGCTCTCTTTGTTTTGTGTCTGTCCGAATCTTCAGGATCCTCAACATAAGGCCTTAGAAAACTCACATGGAAGGTCGGACGTATCTTTATTATTTCAGGCAGCTTCAATTGGTAAGCAACTTCACCAACTTTCTTAGCAACTTCAAAAGGACCATCATACCTTGAAACCAAGGCTCTATGTCTAACCCGGCTGTCAATCTTTTTCCAAATTTGCGGAGTAAGCTTTAACAACACCTTATCACCTACTTTGAACTCCAAGGGACGCCTGTTCCAATCAACATATTTCTTCATTCGTTTCGATGCCTTTTGCAAGCTATCTATTGCTTCTTTCATCATAGCTTGTCTATCCCAACCATAGCGGTACACAGCTGGACATTTACCCCCAGTCTCTTGTTGTGCAATCGCTGTTGGTTGTGCAGGCTGCTTCCCTAAAATGATCTCAAACGGACTCATCTCTGTTGCTGAATACTTGTGCAAATTATAGGAGAATTGTGCACAATATAGCAAATATGTCCAGTTGCGTTGACTAGTTGTCACAAAATGTTTCAAGTATTCCTCCAACAAATGGTTAATTCTCTCGGTTTGGCCATCAGTTTGGGGATGATTCAGCGTTGAAAACTTCAAGTTCGTACCCATCAAGTTGAACAAATAAGTTCAGAACCGGCCTGTAAATCGAGCATCCCTGTCACTAATAACATCCTCTGGCATTCCGAAGTATTTAACCACATTCTTGAAGAACAATTCAGCAGCAACCTTTGAAGGACATTTTGTTGGGGCAGCAATCAAAACAACATATTTAGAAAACCTGTCAACCACAACCATGATCGAAGACAACCAATTAACCTTAGGGAACCTGTTGATAAAATCCATAGATATCGACATGTTTCTTCTGGAATAAACAGAGGTTGTAGCAAACCCGCCTCCTTCTTCCGCTCAGTTTTGTCAAGTTGACACACAAGGCAACTCTTCACGTAGGCTTCCACATCATGCTCCATCTTGGGCCAAAAGTAGTATCGGGATAGCAGAGCCATCATCTTTTCAATTTCCAGATGATCAACCCATAGAGTATCATGCGTCTCTTTCAACAGTTCACGACGCAACCGGTCACCAAGTGGCACCATGATTCTCTCCCCTTTGAAATAGAGGAGATCGTCCTCGATCGAGTACTGCCTTACCATCCCTTCTCTCACATGATTCATTGTTTTAATGTACAATGGATCATTAGCAGCACACTACTTGATTTTATCAAGAAAATCATATTCAAGTCGAGAAATGGAATAAACAGCAGCAAATACCTCTTTTCGGTTCAATGCATCCACAACTTGGTTGTGTTTTCCCGGCTTGTGCTCCCAAATAAAATCATATTCTGCCAAGAACTCTTGCCAACGTGCCTGATTCGGAATAAGCTTTTTCTGTGTCTTGAAAAATGTATTAGCCACATTATCCGTCCTCACAACGAATTTAGTTCCTTGCAAATACACTGCCAAATCTGCAAGCAATCAGCAACCATTTCTTTTTCATGAGCCGAATATCTTGGCTCCGCTTCATTCAGTTTCCTACTTTCAAATGCCACTGGGTGGCCTTCTTGTAACAACACACCACCAACAGCCTTGTCGGAAGCATCAATATGAACTTCAAATGGCAGTTCAAAATCTAGAAGCCGCAAGATAGGTTCAGAGGCAATAACTTCTTTCAGCGTATCAAATGCACCACTGTATTTTTCAGACCATGTCCACCTAGCATTCTTCTTCAACAAATCAGTCAAAGGAGCAACTTTCTTTGAATAGCCAGCAATGAATTTCCGATAATAATTTGCTAATCCAAGGAAAGATCTCAACTCTTTCATAGAATTAGGCGCCTGCCATTCCACAATGACCTGCACCTTTTTTGGGTCCATCCTCACTTGATTTTGGCTCACCAAGTGCCCAAGAAGTTTGATCCCCTGTCTAGCAAACTCACACTTTTCCATCTTCACATAAAGCTGGTACTCCCTTAAACGAGACAACACCTTAATCAAGTGTGACATATGTTCATCCAAGGTCAGACTATAGATAACAATGTCGTCTAAATAGACAATAACAAAGTCATCCAAGTATTCATACATCACATCATTAATCAGGTTGCAAAAAGTATCAAGGGCATTTGTCAACCGAACTGCATAACAAGGAATTCATATGAGCCATACCTCGTTAAACATGTAGTTTTAGACTTATCACCTTCAGCTATCCGTACCTGCCAATAATCAGACCTTAAATCAAGCTTTGTGAACCAACAAGCCTTGCTTAATCTATCCATCAAGTCTTGCACCCACAGAACCGAATATTTGTTCTTCACTCACTTTGTTCAACGCCCAATAATCAACACACATCCGAAGCGTCCCATCCTGTTTCTTTTAGAATAAAACAGGTGCACCAAACGGAGCTTTTGATGGCTGAATCAGTCCCGCATCGAGCAACTCATTCAATTGTTTCCGCAATTCAGCCAACTCTTTTGGCGCCATCCGAGTATGATATAGGCTTCCACGTCATGCTCCATCTTGGGCCAAAAGTAGTATCGGGACAGAAGAGCCATCATCCTCTCAATTCCCGGATGACCAGCCCATAGAGTATCATGCGTCTCTTTCAACAGTTCACGATGTAACCCGTCACCAAGTGGCACCACGATTCTCTCCCCTTTAAAATAGAGGAGAGCGTCCTCAATCCAGTACCTCCTTACCGTCCCTTCTCTCACATGATTCATTATTTTGATGTACAATGGATCATTAGCAGCACACGACTTGATTTTATCAAGAAAATCATATTCAAGTCGAGAAATGGAATAAACAGCAGCAAATACCTCTTTCTGGCTCAATGCATCCGCAACGTGGTTGTGTTTTCCCGGCTTGTGCTTGCAAATAAAATTATATTCTGCCAAGAACTCTTGCCAACAATGCCTGCTTTGGACTTAGCTTTTTCTGTGTCTTGAAAAATGTATTAGCCACATTATTCGTTCTCACAACGATTTTAGTTCCCAGCAAATACACCCGCCAAATCTGCAAGCAATGACATTAACATGGGTAGATTTGATCAATTGAGGGCGACTTGACATAGGCGGGCAGCTGTGGCAATGGGCGTGTGCGGCTAAGTCAATATGCGGCAAGCTGTGGTCATGACATTGGGGCGGAGCAGTGTCAAAGGGCAAGGCCGAGCACAATGCCAGCCTTGGGCGTGCAGCAGCTGGCCAAAACAAGCACATGCAGGGCACATGACAGGGCGGTTGAGCAGTTACAACTGCCCCATTCAAGCATGATTGATCATGGGGCTAAGTGGAGGCACGTTTTTAGACCATGGCTGATTGTGTGGCTTAGTGATACACATTTTTAGCCTGTTCCCTATGTTTGCTCATCAGTGGGAGCTTGTCAACTAATTGTCTAAAATGCTGCCAAGTGTAATTGGGCAGCCTGCACTATAAATATGTGCATAACGCTGTCCCAAAGGGGTAGAAGTGTAGAACTTAGTCTTGTGGCAATTTGTTAAGCCAAAAACGTGTAGGGTGGGAAAATCATTTCGGGGCAGGGAACTAGGGTGTTCTTTGTTCATGGCCATATGGTTGGCTTATTGTGTTCTTGTATTCACATATTGATACGAGTTGGGAAGAGATTCCTGTAAATTTCGTGTGTGCCTTTACTTTTCTTGCTGCCTAAATTTATTCTAAGTCCTATAACGTCCTAAAATAATTCTAAGTGTTGGAAAGGCTGAAGTCAAGGTTGGGCTTGACTGCCGCACGGTGGTGAACCTCGGGCAGAATTCGAGTGACATAAATCACCCCCGTAATTTGTTATAGGGCTAATATTTCACAACCAGCACTGCACGGCAGCAACCTGACTCTCAAGCCACTCAGTCTTACTTTTTTCACACACAGTTTGACACTTAAAATTATTTAAGACTTGTAAAACGTAAGCAACACACATAAGTACGAGTAAAACACAACCTTTTATTTATTCTTGCAGAATATAGAAAGGACTCTCTGTTGGAAGGCTCACATATGCTTACTTGCCTTAAACCAATGAAATACAACACATATAAAGGGGTTGCCTATGGCAGATTACAAGGGGCAGTTACAATAGTGTGCTTGGCACATGCCAAGCCTAAAAAACAAACATAAACACTTAGCCACGTTTTGAATCCATCTTCCCACGAAATGAACCCATCTTCCGCACTTTGGCCAACTGCAACATGTGCACTGCACATGGCTAAACTTCCACAACGCATGCACAACACTCTTCTTCACAGTCACATGATTTGCACACTTGTTCCATAGCTTTGCCCACACTTTGCCCACACTTGGTCTTCAGCTTGCCTTGCCTTATTTTTGGACCATGCCTTGCCCATTAGCTCATGACACAACCTTTGCCGTCCTACTGATCCGCGCGCATGCCTTAGCCAAGTGCCATGCGCCTTCATTTGCCATAGTCGTCGCCCACAATCAAGGCTGCCTTGCCATCACTCAAGACGCCTTGTCTAGATGACCTGCGCAAGTCCATGCACTAACTTAGGCACACTCCCAGCTCCGCACATTGCTTTCCAACGCCCGCACGAACCCATGCCAAGGGGCAATGTACAAGCCCTTGACATTGGTTCTACCTGACATCCGTCACGTCTCAACATTAGGGGTAACACTTAGCATTATTTGGAATTTTTACTTTGGGGAAAGGAGGAAAGTATCAAGTATGCTAATACAAAATATAGTGTAAATGGCAAAACATAATCGGAATTAGTATATCAAAATATTTACCTATAGATGTCTATGTTTTTTTGTGTGTGGGTATTATCACTTTTAGCCCGCGTCAGAAACTAATTACATCTGGTAGCCGAAAAAGTGGATAAAATTTGTATAATTTTTGTATATAACATACAGAGTATATAACATACAGAGTATGTATGTGTATATATATATATATATATATAAAAAGCTTTTACATTTTGTCAGCTATAGCGGCTATACGGTGTTATTTTTTTTGGTTGTGTGTGTATGCGCGTGTGCATGAATTTCGGTTCCACTTATCCCCAGGTTATTCTATTACGAATTACGAAGGTTATTAAGAAAAGGTTATTCCATTATGAATTATTACATAGATTTCATAGATTATTTAGAGCTTGCAAAGATTTCATCACAACTTTCTAGTCGAAGGATTATGCCTTCTTTAGTCTAACCTATACATCTAAATAGATCTACTCTGTAATAATTAACCTCCTCATCGAAAGAATCATTTGTAGTGATTGAAGATAACATATACCGGATAAATAGTCGAGATGTGTACAAATTGACTGTTACAAAATAAATAAATAAAAAGAATCATCGTGTATTAATATTTAGAATAAAAAAATAATCATCCAGCTCATGAATCCATATTTAGTTTATACTTCCTCCCTCCAGAAAACATTCTACTCTTCGACGAACCTCCAAAACAATAATTAGTAATTATTAGTGGGTAGATTTCATCCAAGAAAGACTAACTCCTCTGGTCATCGAAACCGATTGTAAGGATCTTATCAACATGATCACAAATGACAATTGCCTTTATCAAAATGTCATTGATGATTGCAGGTCCTTATTGACTGAGGCGGGAACTCCACAAATAAAGCATGCATTCAGAGAAGCTAATGGAGTGGCGGACCAGTTAGCTAAAAATGGATGCAGACTGGATGTTTGAAAACTTAATGTTGTACTCATTTCCTCCCGCTTTTGCTATTTCTATTTTTGATAGAGATGGAATAGGCACCATGTGGCCTAGGCAAATCTCATGTTGTAATGACTCTTAAGTATATTTACTTTAAATAAATGTCTTTAATTACAAAAAAAAATTACATTTGCACGCACATTACCAGATACTGCTTCTGATTGTGACACTGATTTCAGAATTCTAGCTTCTTGACTCAATGGAACATGAAATTCAAATATATTGTCAATTCTTGGTTTCACTAGTTCAGATCTTGTGGAAGGACCTAAGACAAAAAATACAACAACTAGGTGACTTCAACCCTGTTTCCGTCTACTGGGTACAATTCACAAGTCTAAAACTCTCTAATTTCCCTGAAGGTTCCCATGTTCTGCTGGTGAAGAGGGAGAATGAATATGAAATATGTTGAGAAGAATGCATAGTGTAAAGGTTAGTTAGGATGTTAGAAATTAGTTAGTGGGCCACATGTACAGCTGTCAACAACTAATATATTAGTGTTTAAGTGATGTATGTATATATATATATATATATATATATATATATATATATACACACATGTACAGTACATGAAGAAACAGATTTGATATTTTCCAAACTCTGCTCTATTACTTTCTTCTTCCTTTCTCTGTTCTCTCTGTTCCTTCAATGGCTATGCCTCTCTTAACATGGTATCAGAGCTACGGCTTAATTCCGGTGGATTCAACAATGGCGGACGAGTAAGGAGAATATACAATTGAGCTAGTCGAATCTAGAATCAGTTTCATCTGGTTCAAATTGCAGTTGAAGACACAATCTCTTCTTCTAGTTAGGGTTTGCTGATTTTGAGCAAATTTACCAACTTTTCTAAACTTTTACAACAATTTGAGTAAGTAATTCTCTTCAATCTACAAGTCTACAAAATTAGTATGGCGATTAAATAAAATGAGTCTACTTCGACCATTGTTACATCACCTACATCTGATACTCAGAATATTGACTTGGTTCATCACAATCATCCTTTTTATATTCATCCTTCTGATACTCAAGGTGTTGTTCTCATCTCGATTCAGCTTCGAGGATCTGAAAACTACTCTTTTTGGAGTAGATCTATAAAAATTGTGTTGCATGGCAAAAACAAGTTAGATTTTGTGGTAGGAACCTGTAGGAAAGAGCTTTATGATCCAAGTCTTCATGAACTTTGGGATCGATGTAATGCTATTGTTTTAGCATGGATAATGAACATTGTAGCTCCAAATTTACTGAGTATTGTGAAATTGTATCAGTTTTTGACTGGTTTAAATGATTCTTTTGACAATGCTAAAGATTAGATCCTCATGATTCGACCACTTCCAAATGTTAACCAGGCATATGCTATGGTAGTTAATGTTGAGAGTCAAAGGAAAAACAATGCAGCTTTAAGTGATGGCATTGGTGATTCAACAACACTGATGAGTAAAGCTAACTTAGGAATTGGAAACAACAGCTTCAAACCTAGAAATAGTCTTGAGAGACCTACACTACAATGTGACTACTGTCACTTGAAAGGTTATACCAAGGACACTTATTATAAACTCCATGGATACCCTACTGATTTCAAGGCCAAGAGAAGGGGTTACTCAGGTCCTCAGGTGAACAATGCATTTACTGCTAGAGGATTTCAACCTTTTGACCTTCCTCAACCTACTCCTCAACAAACTTCACAACCTACTCCTCAATTTTCCCTTGCTCTAATGTTTACTCAAGAACAATATGATCAGATCCTACATATGCTGAACAAAGGCAAGCGGGTAGAATCAGTGGCAAATGCAGCAACTATGAATAACACAGGTACTATAAAAGCCTTCATGTCTCATCTAGTTAATAGTAACTGGATAGTAGACACAGGGGCCTCCAACCATATGGTACATAATTCCAAGTTACTAAGTGAAATCAAAGATCTGACTAGTATAGACCATAACAAGGTTCATCTTCCTAATGGTGAGCAGATTGCTACCAATCACACTGGAGTTTCTACAATCTTCAGAACTAAATCATTACAGAATGTATTATACATTCCAAACTTCAAATACAACTTGCTTTCAGTCTCAAAGCTTACAAAGGAGTTAAGATGTCTTGTTGCATTCTTTCCTGATTTCTGTCTTTTTCAGGATCTCTTGAGTGGGAAGGTAATGGGGATTGGTAAAGAAGAATGTGGACTCTACATCCTGAAGTTAAATTTGCCTGAAGACTCAGTGCAGCAGCAGAATGCAAAGCCCATTAACAATCTAGCATCTTCTATAAATACTATCTCTAGTCTCAATAAGACAGTCCCTCCTAAGTCTACTAAGAATTGTATTGTGTCTTTGTGGCACAAGAGATTAGGACATGCACCTATGAAAGTTCTACAAAAAATTAGTAGTTTACCTCACATTCCTATGCAAGACTATCATTGTACAGTGTGTCCTATTGCTAAGTAATCTAGACTGCCATTTCCTCATAGCATTTCTTGTTCTACTCTTCCTTTTGAACTTGTGCATGCTGATGTTTGGGGTCCATAGAGGGTTCCAACTCATGATGGTAAAGATACTTTATGACATCGGTAGATGATTTCTCTAAGTACACATGGCTCTTCTTAATGAACACAAAAGCATAATCTGTTGTTGTGTTGAAAATGTTTTTACCACTAGTTCAGACTTAATTAGATAACAAGGTTAAGTGTCTCAGGTCTGAAAATGGTACTGAGTTCTTCAATGAGCAGGTAACTAGTCTCTTGTTGTTGCATGGAATTATTCATCAGAGTTTCTGTTCTACACACCTCAGCAGAATGGTAAAATTGAGAGAAAACACAGGATTATTCTTAACATGGCAAGAGCTTTGAGGTTTCAAGCAATTGTTCCACTCCAGTTCTAGGGTGAACGTGTTTCTACAGCAGTCTATCTTTTGAATAGATTGCCTACTGTCTTGTTGAAAGGAGCATCTCCATTTGAGAAACTCTATGGCAAGGTCCCATCTCTCCAACACTTGAGAGTCTTTGGCAGTCTATGCTATGCCACTTCTACTAGCAAAACAGATAAATTTAGCCCCAGAGCCATTCCTGCTGTCCATCTTGGCTATTCTTCTGTGCAAAAGGGATACATTCTAGATGGTCTTCACTTAAAACTATTCTTTGTAAGCAAGGCAACTGTCTTTAAGGAGGATGTCTTTCCTTTTAAGCATAACATATCTGGTTCTTCCCCTTTATTTCCCATTTTGAATCTGTTAGAAGCTGATTGTTCTTCTCCTCAGTACATTCCTTCTCCTAGAACTCCTACAGCTGAGTCTCCTTCTTCTGTTTCAAGTCCATCAGTTGATTCTACTCAGCTACCTTCTGATCTTCTTCCACTATCCAGTCCTTCTCCTATTGCTGCTCCACCTCATATTAGGAATTCATCTAGGACCTCTGTTCCTCCTATATGGTTAAAAGACTATGTTGTACCCTCCAAAGGAGCAGTCTGCAATTATTCCATTTTCCAGTATGTTTGTTATGACAAGCTGTCTCCTGCCTATCAGGCTTGTATTGCTGCATACTCAGCTGTGTCTGAGCCTACTTCCCATGCTGAGGCAAGCATTGATCCTTAGTGGATAGAAGCCATGCAGGCTGGGATTGCTGCTCTTGAGGAAAATCAGACCTGGTCCATTGTTGATCTGCCTCCTGGCAAGACTTCTATTGGCTGTAAGTGGGTGTTCAAAGTCAAATATAAGTCCACTGGGGAGGTGGAGAGGTATAAGGCTCGCCTAGTTGCTAAGGGGTATAGTCAGCTTGAAGGGTTGGATTACAAAGAGACTTTCTCTCATGTGGCCAAGATGGTGACAGTGAGATTTGTGGTGGCTTTGGCTGCAGCATCTGATTGGTTTATTTTTCAAATGGATGTGCACAATGCATTTCTTCAAGGAATCTTTCTTGAGGAGGTCTATATGCAGATTCCAGATGGCTTTGCCAGCCAGGGGGAGTGTCATCAGAAAGTATGCAGATTGCATAAGTACTTGTATGGACTCAAGCAGGCTCCTAGACAGTAGAACCTGAAGTTGACTTCTGCTCTCAAGGACATGGGATTTGTCCAGTCTCATTATGATTACTCTCTTTTCACACAAAGGGTAGGTGGTGATCTGATAGTAATCTTAGTTTATGTTGATGACCTGTTGGTTACTGGGAACAATGTGGAGCTTATTCATCAAGTGAGGACAGACTTGCAAGCTAAGTTCAAAATGAAGGACTTGGGAGAATTAAAATTCTTTCTGGGAATTGAGTTCTCCAGATCTAAAGAAGGAATTTTTATGAATAAAAGGAAATATGCTCTTGAGCTAGTGTTTGAGCTGGGATTGGCTGGTGGAAAGCCTGTTGCTATACCTCTTGAGTTCAATCATAAACTCACCTCAGTAGCATTTGATGAATTCATAAACAAAGGGGAAGCCTCTACAGATGCACAACTTGAGGACCTAGGGAGCTATCAAAGACTGGTTGGTAGACTGTTGTACTTGACAATGACAAGGCCAGACATTGCCTTTGTTGTTCAAGTACCGAGTCAACACATACATGCTCCTAAGCAGTCACATATGGAAGCAACTGTACGAGTGGTCAAGTATATCAAGGGTACTGTAGGATTGGGACTGTTTTTGCCAGCAAAAGGTAACAAGGAACTAGTTGCCTACTGTGATTCAGACTGGGGTTCATGTGTGGAAACAAGGAAGTCTATTACTGGTTATATAGCTAAGTTTGGTGAAGCTTTAATCTCTTGGAAGTCCAAGAAACAAAGCACAGTTTCCAGGAGCTCTGCAGAATCAGAATTCAGGAGCGTGGCAACTATTGTTGCTGAAGTCACTTGGCTAGTTGGTTTGTTTGGAAAGCTAGGAGTTGTAGTGAACAACCCTGTGCAGTTGTTCTGTGATAGCAAAGCTGCTATACAGATTGCAGCACATCCCATATTCCATGAAAGAACAAAACACTTTGACATCGATGTCACTTTGTAAGGGAGAAAATTCAGAGTGGTGAAATTCAGACTCAACACATAGGGACTAAGGAACAACCTGCTGACCTGCTTACCAAGAGTCTATGCAAACTACAACATGAGTATTTGATTAGCAAGCTGGGAATGAAGAACCTCTTCCATCCCTCAGCTTGAGGGGGAGTATTGAGAAGAATGCATAGTGTACAGGTTAGTTAGGATGTTAGAAGTTAGTGGGCCACATGTACAGCTGTCAACAACTAATATATTATTAGGTAGTTAGTGGTTAAGTGATGTATGTATATATATACATGTACAGTACATGAAGAAACATATTCGATATTTTCCAAACTCTGCTCTATTACTTTCTTCTTCCTTTCTCTGTTCTCTCTGTTTCTTCAATGGCTATGCCTCTCTTAACAAAATATGCTACATTTTCGAAAGGCTTTACTATCACTAACACTGGATTATACATTTCCACAATTTTTTTTTACCATATTTACAAGCCAACAAGCGAGTTGGCTACGATTTGAAAAATAAGAAACTGGAAGAGAATCCAGCAAAATATCGAGCTTCAACTCTGGAAGATCCATCAAGCATGTATCATCTGCACATTTACAGAGACAGAAACAGTAAGAGCAGGATAGGGGATTCTTAGTGATAATGTCCTAACATATTAGCAAGAATATAACATTTTTTGCATGGAGACGACTACCTTGCGAAAATTATGGATTTAAAAAAAAAAGAAAAAAAAAGAGAGAACAAGATAAGGAATCCAATATCGATCTCATATGGCAAAAGAAGGAATGCGCTCTCTCTCTTCCACAAAAGATTCAAAAAACTCCACAAAGTGCATACACATTCATTAGTTCCAAGCATCTCTCATGAAAAATAAGGACAAAACAATTCACTGTTTATATATGCCTGTAGCTTCCTAATTCTTCATTAATATACAGGTTTGACTAGGTGCAGAAGCTCTCAACTACAGACTAGTTAAGATTTAATAGATTTTACATTATCAAAATGCATTGATTAAGAAACTGGGGTCATAGTCCTGGGGAATATAACACCATTTCTTGTAGTAAGATAGTCCCAGATTCCTAGTTGTTCTGCAGAGATCAACTAAATGTTTTGTCTAAAATAGAGAGAATTCGGCAGCAACTTCTATTAATTAGATTAGAGAAATATCATAGTCGTAAAGCAGAAGATCAACCAAAGGATACAAAAAGTTAATACAAGTTCATTGAGGGGTCTCAAGCAGTGATCCTAGACATTGACTAAAATAACACCAAAGGATAAAGGATAAATTCTCTCACCTACGAGGAAAAGAAAGAAAAGAAAGGGGGACTGGGGGGAATGGTAGATGCAATCAAGAAAAAACAAGTAACTGAACTGATACTATATATATCGTACCATCCTTGGAATGCTTCTCCCTTGTAGTGTTCTCATTGCAGCTTTTGCAAAGGCTTGTGCAGCTTCGGCTTCAGCCTCAGCAGCCTCAGCCACTCTAGCAGCCTCCTCAGCTTCTTCGATGGCTGCTTCTGCTTCTGCGACAGCTTGTGCAGCAGCTGCTGCTGCCTCTTGAAGTGTCATACTCCTCATCGTAGCTAACTCTAAATCTACTTGAGCCTTAGTAGTGCGCATGTTCATATCATCCCGATCAACCCTATTCGAGATCCTCTGCGCGCTTTCCAAGAGAGGAATGGAAGGCATTCTTCTTCTATCAGATAATGCTGACATCAGTGCTATTCTATACTTCCGCTTCACCTGCAAAAAAAATATCTTTACTATCATAATCAGAATGAATCGAACTACTGATCATCATTCATGAATTTGAATCCACGAGTTCATACTGGCTTCACAGTCTAAGCTAAGGGCAAGATAAACAACAATTTAAGTGTGATGCAAAACTGAATATCACCTTGATAAGTCTCCCAGTTGCAGTTAAATACTTCAGTTTCGCCGAAAGTAGCCTTTTAAAGTTTGGAGGTGCCCAGTATTGATCCTACAAGATATCAAAAGTACTGAGTATAATAGAATGATAGATGTCGCGATAATTTATAACTTTTGCTAGGAATTGAGATTTCATGGAAGTTGACAGTTATGCGTTATCTAAAGTTAATCACATGGCGCCTTACGTTGGAGCCCATCTCTTAACGTAGAGAAGTAAGATCAAACACAGAGGAAAAAATTGTTAATATAGAACCATCAGATTAGTGTTACAATCATAGAAGGTAACATTCAGTTCATACTAAACAGGATGCTAAACCACGACCCATCTATACTTTAAAATTATTAGACAAAATTAGACCCGTACAATTCTATGCAGTTGATCTACTGTTGCGAGTGCCAATAGTCAGATGCTTAAAAAACTTGTGTTACGCCACACATAAAGAATAAACGACTGCACATGGAAAAAACCAAATACTATAATTAATGAGTTTCCAGAAAAGCTCATACTTGAATTAGTAAGCACTAAGAAACGCAAATCGCAAACACCATTCAGAACGTTATTGGTTGCACAACAAGCAAGATTTCAAAATTCCAAAACATGTTAGACGCCCTAAGTAAGAGGATTGTGCATTATAACTAAGCAATACTGTTCTAAATTCCGAAACATACAAATGTGGTTAATCACACCATAGCCCGAGTGCCTTTTATCGCTTAGCTAATAGCTCATCATGCGAGTGTCTTACTTTTGGCACATTAAGCTCACAAGAAGATGAGTACCTCTATGTATGTAGCTATAGTAGTCTTGTTGGAACCACCTGGCTCCTTCAAGTTGCTTATAGCCTCCATTATAAGATTATCCAACCTATAATAGTAGCAAAGCAGCACTACTTAAAGATGTCGTCCTTCCAGCAAGAAAAATAAGACCCAAAAAATGGAACTTAACAAACTTATGAAAAGGCTAGGACAACTTTTAGCCATCTACCATCGTCGGAATGCTTTAAACTAAACAAAAATTGTTACTTGGACATAATATGTGTAGAATGTGAAAGTAATTAAAACTACCAAAATTTGAGATCATGCAGAAAGCCAAGATTGACTAAATCCGTTAGCACAAGCAAATGTAGAAGGCTACGATCTAAGTCATGGTGTAACAGGTAATGAGCAAGGTTTGACCTTATGATAGATCTTTTTGACCCACCAATCTGTGGAGAACCACTAGAAGTAGTCGCCAGCCTTGCTTCAACAATTTCCTCATCACTTTGAGACTCAATGGTAACAACTAAAGACTCATCCTGTTTACGAGTTTGATTCATTCTTTTGAGAGCCAGCCTTGCTTTCTCTCTAGAACCCCAGCCATTTGCCATCACACTCATGTTCCTCCACTTGTCCTGAACAGCGTCAACAAAGACAAATTAACATTTCATGCATAAATAAATAGCTAAAAGAAAAAATTAAGTTATGTAACCTTCATCGACTCAAATGACACTAGAGCTTCCTCTCACCAAAAGAGAATTTTATCCTAAAAGAAAAGGAGGGAAATTCTACCTTTAGATCTACATTTGAACGCAAGCGCAACACTCCGCTAAATTCTGGGTCCTTTAGGATCGTTCGCCATTTGCCTGGTCCATGCTTACGGACCCCAGCTTTAAGAGCAGCTTCTTCTTCTGGAGTCCACTTCTGTTTAGGAGCACCCATCCAAGTGTTTAAAAAATTAGCCTTCAGAACAACCTAATCAGAAAATCATAAAAACGTGTCAAAAACACAGAAGAAGATGATGGACAATAAGTAAGATGCAGAATGGAATTATATATCTGGACAAGCAACATAAACTCACATAAGCAAAACTAAGCTATTGACGACAGTCTAGTACAAAACATGGAAACTGCCTCAAAAGAAATATGTAATTGGTGCCGGAGAAGATACAGCATACTCACTCATGCCTCTTATAACACATTTGCATTCGGATCACCTAATTCCATGCACAAAGCTATTGTTCTAGATTCATGACCACTCCCAACAGGCATGAGCGGTAATCATTCGGCAAAGGGGTTAATAATATAAAATTCCAGAAATTGAGAAATGGAATTCAAGGAGCAAATAACTTGTCTTCTAAAAGTTCTCCAAGTGCTTAACGTGAACCTTTCACTTTATGTTGTGCATTGCTCTGAATACCTCAAGCTAATTCCTTTTGCGCACGCTTAACAAATCCTACAATAGCTTTAAATCCAGGCAAATCAATCACAAAAACAGACATGGCCTATACAATATTAGATTCATTCCAATAGAAAATTTCGAGTGAAACCAAGCATCTGCTTAATTACATTGCAGTCCCTTGTGAATCCTAAATTTCAACAGATTTTTTTTGGCTGAAGAACAGGCTTAACATATACAAGCTTTAATCCCTAAGGTCTTGATCACAAAAATAATTCAAACAAATTTCAACAGAAATCTAGTTCATGAATATAAATTATGAACACAAGATGAACCACGCGTTCTAGCGAAATCAAATGATTGCAGAAACATAAAAGAACATAAATATTCATAAAAGCGTCATTTTTAGGCCAAATTATGGAAAATTACAAGCATAAAGAGGATAAATTTTCATAAAGATATCATCTTTTTACTGAATTTCGGAGAATCACAAACAGAAACCCTAGTTTTAGCAATATATTCAGGAGGTTAAAATTTCACAAATATATTACCTTCAAGCTGAATTATGGAAAATCACAAATCGAAACCTTAGTTTTAGCCAATAAACTAGGAATTGTCAAAAGAAAATTACAACTCAATTAGAAAAAGAAATGATCGAAAGAGAGGAAATTGAAGAACAGAATGAGATCGAGAATTACCAAAGAGGATCTGCAGAAAAGAATGATTAAAGCCTAAGAATTTGAATTTTTCTTTTTATATATTCTCTATAATAACTTTCTCGTAGACGTAATGTTCTCTCTCTTTTTTTTCTTCTTTTTCTGTAATGTTACACTCCTTTTCTCTTTTTCTTTTTTCCTAATGACTATTCTTTTTTCTAAACAAAGCTTCAAACATTACAATTTTCAAATTACATCATATTTGCCCCAACGTATTTGATTTTATATGGGCAGGTGCATATAAGTTATTTGTATTTTCCTCTCTAGTCTTGTTTGATATATTCGTCCTGCTATTTTTTGAACTTATTTTATTAGTGTTCTTCTTTTTAGTTATAAGGATTTATATATGAAAAATAAATATATTATTTAGTCTAATCTTCCAGAAATATGTTGTCCCAATATGGTCAATGATCATATACAAAAGATGATAACACAACAATAACACCAACAAAAATAGCTAAGTAAATTCCCACAAATGAGGTCTGGAAAAAAATAATAACACAAAAAGATAATTCGTGATACAACTTTAGCCTTTCAAAAGAGTCCATGAATTCATACTTAGCTAAATCATATGTGACTTTGTTAGCTTCCTTAATTATCTATATCTATATATTATTAAAAGGAGAGGAAAAGACTTCTTCTTAAAGGTAAAACGCTTCTCTAAGGAAGAGAAGTTTGGAGAAATCTGTTGCCTATAAAGTGCACATATCACGTTCATGCAGAGTTCAGCATCCTTCTCTTCCAAGAAAAACGTTTTACCTTTAATTCTTTTGATTAGCATTTCCATACTTTTGTCACTCAAATCATTGTCTGAATCCGAAGAAATATCACCAATCCCATTAGGCTTGTACGGATCAGACTTGGAAGAAAGTTGAGAATAAAACTTCCTTTCGACTTTGTCATCACAGAGTCTTATGATCCCTGTTTTATGTGAACTGCCATGAGCAACGGACAACTTTCCATTACCATCAACCTTGTCACTCTCAATTAAACTTCTTTTCCTCTTGGAAAATGAAGTAGAGAATTCCTCTATAACCTCTTCTTTTATCTGCTTAGGAAATGTTAAATTCCTACCTACACCATCACTGTTTGAAACACATGTCATTGCCTTCTCATCATTGTCGCTAATGAGAACAACAATTAAAGACCCACTCTGCCGGGTACTGTATCTAAGTTATTCTTGGTGGAAGTTCCATTGCATGTCTAATAAAGTCATCAACCCCTTCTACAAAATCCTCCCGCAATCCTAAATTTCAATTCATATCCACAAAATTTCAATTCATATCCTAAAGGCTCAATTCATACACAAAAATTTTAATTCATATCCTAAAGGTTCAATTCATATCCTAAAAGTTCAATTCATACACAAAAATTTCAATTCATATCCTAAAGGTTCAATTCATATCCTAAAGGTTCAACTCATATCCACAAAAGTTCAATTCATATCCTAAAATTTCAATTTATAAACTAAAATTCCAATACATAAATTAAAAGTCCAGTTCATATCCTAAAGGTTCAATTCATATCCTAAAGGTTCAACTTATATCCACAAAAGTTCAATTCATATCCTAAAATTTCAATTTATAAACTAAAATTCCAATACATAAACTAAAAGTCCAATTCATATCCTAAAGGTTCAACTCATATCCACAAAAGTTCAATTCATATCCTAAAATTTTAATTTATAAACTAAAATTCCAATACATAAACTAAAAGTCCAATTCATATCCTAAAGGTTCAATTCATATCCTAAAGGTTCAACTCATATCCACAAAAGTTCAATTCATATCCTAAAATTCAATTTATAAACTAAAATTCCAATACATAAACTAAAAGTCCAATTCATATCCTAAAGATTCAATTCATATCCTAAAGGTTCAACTCATATCCACAAAAGTTCAATTCATATCCTAAAATTTCAATGTATAAACTAAAATTTCAATACATAAACTAAAAGTCCAATTCATATTCCTAAAGGTTCAATTCATATCCTAAAAGTTCAATTCATACACAAAAATTTCAATTCATATCCTAAACCCTAGATTCTAACTTGTGATGACCCAAAAGGTCATCGCTTGCCTTTAAATTAAATTCTATTTTCTGAGGCCTTAAAAACCTCTTTTAGCATCACCTCAATTTGCGTGCGTAGTCCGGGCGCGTAGCCTGAAAGCCTATATGTGAAAATCTGTGAAAAATGATAATTTTTGACTATAAAATGAATCAATTTGACTTCGGTCAACGTTTTGGGTAAACGGACCCGGACCCGTGATTTGATGGTCCCGAAGGATCCGTAGGAAAATATGGAACTTGGGCGTATGCCTGGAATCGAATTCCGAGGTCCCAAGCCCGAGAAATGATTTTTAAAGAAAATTATTTTCTGAAATTGTTCATAAGTTTTGGAAATGAATATTGATTAGAACATGTTGGTATCGGGCCCGTATTTTGGTTCCGGCACCCGGTACAGGTCTTATATATGATTTAAGATAATTCTGTGAAGTTTGGTAAGAAACGAAATCCGTTTGATGTGATTCGGACCTTAAATGCAAATTTGATGTTTAAATAAGTTTTGAGAAATTTCATTGATCTTGAGATTTAATTCGATGTTCATGATGTTATTTTAGTGATTTGAGTGCACGAATAAGTCCGTAGGATATTTTTGAGGTTGTGTGTATATTTAGTTTGGAGCCCTGAGGGCTCGGGTGAGTTTTAGATAGGCCACGGGGTGCATTTTGAACAATAAAAATTGCTGGTGTATTTCAGACCTGCAGGCTTCGCATTTGCGAAGCCTGTCTCGCAAATGCGAGCCCGCAAATGCGAGCCATGCATCGCAAATGCGAGAGGTGGCCTGGGCAGCCTTCTTCGCAAATGCGAAGTACCCGCCGCAAATGCGACCCCCGCCCAAAATCCTCTACGATCGCAAATGCGGCCTATATGTCGCAAATGCGGAAGTCGCAAATGCGACCTTCCTTTCGCAAATGCGAGAAATTCAGATTTCTTATGGGTTCGCAAATGCGGGCCCTGTTTTGCATTTCCCATAACAGTAGAGGTCGGAGTTCGCAATTGCGAACCCCTGTTCGCAATTCCCACATCTGAGACCTGCAACTTTTATACTTAGCCGAATTTTTAACCCATTTTCATATCCTCTCAAAACACAAAAACACTTAGGCGATTTTTCAAGGATTTCTTCTTCTCCAAATCAATGTAAGTCGTTTTTAACTAACTTTCTTCAATTCTTAACATCTTTTAACATGATTTCAACTTCAAATCGATAATTTTCATGGGGAAAATTGGGTGTTTTGGTAGAATCTAGGTTTCTTCAAAAATTAGGGATTTGGACCTCGATTTGAGGTCCGATTTCAAAACAAATTATATATTTGAGTTCGTGGGGGAATGGGTAATCAGGTTCTGACCATGCGGGCCCGGGGGCGATTTTTGACTTTTTGGGTAAAACTTTGGAAAACTCATTTTCATGCATTGGGGTTGATTCATTTAGCGTTTATTAATGTAATTAAGTAACTTGTGACTAGATACGAACGAATTGGTGGTGGAATCGAGGGGTAAAGCTATAATTGAAGCGTGAGTTGTGTTCGTGGCATCGAGGTAAGCGTTTGGTCTAACCTTAACTTGAGGGATTAGGAGTTGTATCTATTTGCTACGTGTTAATTGTGGAGTACAATGTATAGGCATGGTGACGAGTATCTATACGTTGGTGTCTAGCATGCCCGTGAGTCTTTATATTGTGATTTTCATGACTTCGTTGTATCTTTCATGCCTTGGTGATGGTTTCTATATGTTGTGTAAAGTTTGTGGAAGGAATTGTGACTCATGAACAATGAGGAGCGTTGGCTCAAGTTATGTAACGAATTGTGAAAGTGTAAGTGATAATAGAATCTCTAGAGCATTGGCTCGAGTTATGAAATGAATTGTGAAGTAAAAGTGAGAAAGAAAAGAAGTTATCATGTTAACACCCTTGCCGGGCTATTGTTGATTTATTTATTATCCTCCTTGTCGGGATGTTGATATTATTGATGTTGTTCCATTGCCGGGATCTATTTGTTGAAATGTTGTTCCCTTGCCGGGATCTTTATTGCAAAATTTCATTTATCCCTTGCCCTATTGTTTGTGATTGTTGTTTGGGTGAGGAAGAGCGTTAAAGCACGAAGGGTGATGTCGTGCATTGTTTGTATTGTGAGGAAAGAGTGTAAAGCACGAAGGGTGATGCCGTGCCGCACGATGTACCATTCCGTGCCGATTTTATTGATTATTGTGAGGAAAGAGTGTAAAGCACGAAGGGTGATGCCGTGCCACACGATGTACCATTCCGTGCCGATTTTATTGATTATATGGTGAGGAAAGAGAGTAAAAGCACGAAGGGTGATGCCGTGTACACTTCTATTATATCATTCCTTTGGTGAGGACGAGACGAGAGTAAAAGCACGAAGGGTGATGCCGTGCATTTGTTGAATTTTGTTTCTTGTTGATATCTGAGTTATGTTATTTCTTTCGTTTATTTAATGTCTTTCTATTTGGAATTGCTATCTCCCCCACAGCATGCTCCCCCTCCCATTTTGACTGGTTATTTCTGTGTCGCTTTTCCGCTGTATATATATATATATATATATATATATATATATATATATATATATATATATATATATATATATATATATATATATATTTGAACTACACAGATTTATGTGGTAGTCTGGTCTAGCCTCGTCACTACCTCACCGAGGTTAGGCTAGACACTTACCAGCACATGGGGTCGGTTGTGCTGGTACTACACTCTGCACTATGTGCAGATCCCGGAGCAGCTTTTGGACCGTAGTGTGGAGGCTATATTAAGTTCACGCGGAGATCCAAGGTAGACCTGCAGGCGTCCGCAGGCCCTGGCGTCTGCTCTATCTTCTATTCCCTGTTTCATTTTCCTTATTTCAGAAACAGTGTACTGTTATTTCTTCAGACTTTGTGTGTAGTGAATCTTTGACTGTCTGTGACACTGTGACACCAGGTTTTGGGTGGTTAAGGCTTGAGTAATTGTAATAGACATAGATTCCAGATATTTCATTTTATTGTTGTCTTCCGCTTAAATTTGAATTTCCGTTGTTATCACGTTATCGCCTTATAATTGTTCAAAAGAAATAATTGGTTAATGAAGTATTTAGATTAAAGGTTTGGCTTGCCTAGCTCACATTAGTAGGCGCCATCACGACTCCCGAGGGTGGAAAATTCGGGCCGTGACATAACTATACTATCAAGACAATACAAAGTATAATTCAAATCTAACAAAACTAAATTCAACACTAATTAAACTAATTATTTAATAAAATTAATTAACAAAGCTAACTAAAACAATTCCTAAACCCTAATCCTCAATAAAATACAATGTTCAAAGAATTTAAATACTAATTCATATCCTTAAACTACAATATTGAAATAATTAAAACAAAAACTAGAAATAACAAAGATTCAAGGTTATAATTCAAACCTAGGTTTTTTTTAGGTGGAGAAGGAGAGAAAGGGGCAGCGGCGGCTCCGGCGGTGGCTTAGGCGGTCACAGTGGTGGCGCGGGGTGGAGGGATTGATTTGTGTGAGGAAAATAGAGAAGGGGAGGGGAATGTGTTGAGAGAGAATTTGGGGAAATTTTGGGAAGAAAATAAGAGAATGGGAGGGGGAAACCCGTTTTTGACTCTGGATTTAGAAAAAGCGACCAACGTTGGTCGCTATTCTAGTAGCTAATTAAGTTCATTGNAGGAGCCCAGACTCCTGCTACTCGCACTCCGGAGCAGGGTGCTCCCCAGTTTCAAACTCCAGCAGTTCAGCCAGTTGGAGCAGCTCAGCCGAGTGTGGTAGCCCAGCCGGTGATGGAGCAGCTATGTCTGCCGATGCTTTGTGGTGATTGGACAGGTTCACCAAGCTCTTCACTACTACTTTCAGCGGTGCATCTACTGAGGATCCCCAGGATTATTTAGACAGCTGTCATGAGGTTCTCAGGAACATGGGGATAGTTGAGACCAATGGGGTCGATTTTGCCACTTTTCGCTTGTCTGGATCCGCCAAGACTTGGTGGAGAGATTATTGCTTGGCTAGACCGGCCGGACCACCAACTTTGACTTGGGAGTAGTTCACGCAGCTATTTCTGGAGAAGTTTCTCCCTATCACACAGAGAGAGGCCTATCGGAGGCAGTTTGAGCATCTCGCAGGGTTCCATGACTGTCACCCAGTATGAGACCAGGTTCATCGATTTGGCTCGTCATGCTCTGATCATACTTCCCACCGAGAGAGAGAGAGAGGGTGAGGAGGTTCATTGATGGACTTATTCAACCGATTCGTCTTCAGATGGCTAGAGAGACTGGGAATGAAATATCCTTCCAGGAGGCGGCCAATATGGCCAGGAGAGTGGAGATGGTTCTGTCACAGGGGGGTGGTCAAAAGTCGGACAAAAGGCCCCGTCATTCAGGCAGATTCAGTGGTACCTCGTCTGGAGGTAGAGATTTGTATGGTAGAGGCCATCCTCCTAGGCCCTTTCAGTTGGCACTCCAGGTTTCTCACGATGCTTCAGGCGGTCGTGGTCCTCAGATGCAGCATTCTGATCAGCAGTCCTACAGTGCACCACCAGCTCCTATCAGTGCACCGCCGCTTCAGAGTTTTCGGGGTAGTCATTCAGGTCGTCAGGGTCAGCAGCCTCAGCAGCCGAGGGCTTTCTACACTAGTGGTGATGTGGGTCACATTGCTAGGTTTTGCCCTCGAGTACCGAGTAGCTCTCAGCATCAGGGTTCCCGTGCTATGGTTTAGGCACCGAGTGTTCCACAGCCCGCCCAGTCAGCTAGAGGTGGGGGTAGATGTGCTAGAGGTGGAGGTAGAGGTCCTAGAGGTGGAGCTCAGGCCGCTAGAGGTGGAGGCCAGCCCACGGCAGGCCATCCTAGAGATGTGGTTCAGGGTGGTGGGGCCCAGCCCCGATGTTATGCTCTTCCAGCCAGGCCCAAGGCTGAGGCTTCCGATGTAGTTATTACAGGTACCGTTCTGGTTTGTGATAGAGATGCTTCAGTGTTATTTAATCCAGGGTCTACATATTCGTATGTGTCATCTTATTTTGCACTGTATCTGGTCCTGCCTAGTGATCCTTTGAGTGCTCCTGTTTATGTGTCTACACCGGTGGGTGATTCTATTGTGGTAGATCGAGTCCATCGTACATGTATAGTTGTGATTGGGGGTCTTGAGACTCGTGTAGATTTGCTTCTTCTGGACATGGTTGATTTCGAAGTTATATTGGGGATGGACCGGTTATCACCTTATCACGCTATCTTGGACTGTCATTCCAAGACTGTGACCTTAGCCTTATCGGGTTTACCTCGTTTGGAGTGGAGAGGGACTCCTGGTCATTCTACCTGTAGTGTTATCTCCTATGTGAAGGCTCGGCGTATGGTCGAGAAGGGGTGCTTGGCCTATTTAGCCTATGTTCGTGATTCTAGTGCTGAGGTTCCTTCTATTGAGTCTGTGCCCGTTGTCCGTGAGTTTCCTGAGGTATTCCCTTCAGACCTGCCGGGTATGCCACTCGACAGGGACATTGACTTTTGCATTGATATGGCTCCGGTCACTCAGCCCATTTCTATCTCGCCGTATTGTATGGCCCCACCTGAGTTGAAAGAGTTGAAGGGGCAGTTGCCTTGGGGTTGGCAGGCTACTATCATCGGTTCGTAGAGGGGTTTTCATCTATTGCAGCCCCGATGACCAGGTTAACCCAGAAGGGTGCCCAGTTCAGATGGTCGGATGAGTGTGAGGTGAGCTTTTAGAAGCTCAAGACAGCTCTGACTACGGCACCGGTGTTGGACTTGGTGCGGTGTTGATGCAGGATGGCAAGGTCATTGCCCATGCTTCGCGGCAGTTGAAGGTTCATGAGAAGAACTATCCAGTTCATGATTTGGAGTTAGCAACCATTGTCCACGCGTTGAAGATTTGGAGGCATTATCTGTATGGCGTGGCATGTGAGGTTTTCACGGATCACAAGAGTCTGCAGTATTTGTTCAAGCAAAAGGAGTTGAATTTGAGGTAGAGGAGGTGGTTGGAGCTGTTGAAAGATTATGATATCACCATCTTATATCATCCGGGAAAGGCCAATGTGGTGGCCACTGCTTTGAGTAGGAAGTCAGCCAGTATGGGCAGTCTTGCTTATATTCCGGTCGGTGAGAGACCGCTTGCCTTGGATGTTCGGGCTTTGGCCAATCAGTTCGTGAGGTTGGATGTTTCTGAGCCTAGCCGTGTGTTAGCTTGCACAGTCGCTCGTTCTTCATTATTGGAGCGTATCCGAGATCGGCAGTATAATGATCCCCATTTGTGTGTCCTTAGAGACACGGTGCAGCACAGAGGTGCCAAGCAGGTCACCCTAGGTGATGATAGAGTTTTGAGATTGCAGGTTGAGTTTGTGTGCCTAATGTGGATGGTCTTCGAGAGTTGATTTTAAAGGAGGCCCATAGCTCCCGGTGCTTTATTCATCAGGGCGCCGCGAAGATGTATCAGGACTTGCGGCAACATTATTGGGTGAGAAGAATGAAGAAGGATATCGTTGCATATGTGGCTCGGTGTTTGAATTGTCAGCAGGTTAAGTACGAGCATTAGAGGCCCGGTGGTTCGTTTCAGAGGATTGAGCTTCCCGAGTGGAAGTGGGAGCGTATCACTATGGACTTCGTTACTGGACTCCCACAGACTCAGAAGAAGTTCGATGCAGTGTGGGTCATTGTTGATAGGCTGACCAAGTCAGCACATTTCATTCCTGTGGCAGTCTCATATTCTTCCGAGAGGTTAGCTGAGATCTATATCCGGGAGATTATTCGCCTTCATGGTGTGCCGGTGTCTATCATTTCGGATTGAGGTACGCAGTTTACCTCACATTTCTGGAGAGCAGTTCAGCGAGAGTTGGGCACACGGGTTGAGTTGAGCACAACATTTCATCCTCAGACGAACGGGCAGTCCGAGCGGACTATTCAGATTTTGGAGGATATGCTCCGAGCTTGTGTCATTGACTTTGGAGGCTCGTGGGATCTGTTTTTGCCTTTAGCGGAGTTTGCCTACAACAACAGCTACCAGTCGAGTATCCAGATGGCTCCTTATGAGGCTTTGTATGGTAGGCGGTGTCGGTCTCCGGTTGGATGGTTTGAGCCGGGAGAGGCTCGGTTGTTGGGTACGGGTCTGGTTCAGGATGCCTTGGACAAGGTCAAGATTATTCAGGATAGGCTTCGTACAGCTCAGTCCAGGCAAAAGAGCTTGCCGCCGAGCTTATCAGCCGTGGATCCAATGTTTCATGTATCCATGCTTCGGAAGTATCACGGTGATCCATCCCACGTGTTAGATTTCAGCACTGTCCAATTGGACAAGGACTTGTCTTATGAGGAGGAACCAGTAGCTATTCTAGACCTGCAGGTTCGTCAGTTGAGATCGAAGAGTTTTCCTTCTGTTCGTGTTCAGTGGAGAGGTCAGCCTCCTGAGGCATCGACCTGGGAGTCCGAGTCCGATATGCGGAGCCGTTATCCCCATCGTTTCCCCGACTCAGGTACTTCCTTCTTCTATCCGTTCGAGGACGAACGGTTGTTTTAGAGGTGGAGAATGTGATGACCCAAAAGGTCATCACTTGCTTTTAAATTGAATTTTGTGTTTCGAGGCCTTAAAACCTCTTTTAGCATCACCTCAATTTGCGTGCGTAGTTCGGGCGCGTAGCCGGAAAGCCTATATGTGAAAATCTGTGAAAAATGATATATTTTGACTATAAAATGAATTAATTTGACTTCGGTCAACGTTTTGGGTAAACGGACCCGGACCGTGATTTGACGGTCCCGGAGGGTCTGTAGGAAAATATGGGACTTGGGCGTATGCCCAGAATCGAATTCCGAGGTCCAAAGCCCAAGAAATGAATTTTTAAAGAAAATTGTTTTCTGAAATTGTTCATAAGGTTTGGAAATGAATTTTGATTAGAACATGTTGGTATCGGGCCCGTATTTTGGTTCCGCCGCCCGGTACAGGTCGTATATATGATTTAAGATAATTCTGTGAAGTTTGGTAAGAAACGGATCCGTTTGATGTGATTCGGACTCTAAATGCAAATTTGATGTTTAAAGAAGTTTTGAGAAATTTTATTGATCTTGAGGTTTAATTCGATGTTCATGATGTTATTTTGGTGATTTGAGTGCACGAACAAGTCTGTAGGATGTTTTTGAGGTTGTGTGTATATTTGGTTTAGAGCCCCGAGGGCTCGGGTGAGTTTTGAATAGGCCACGGGGTGCATTTTGAACAATAAAAATTGCTGGTGTGTTTCAGACCTGTCTCGCAAATGCGAGCCATGCATCGCAAATGCGAGAGGTGGCATGGGCAGCCTTGTTCGCAAATGCGAAGTACCCGCCGCAAATGCGACCCCCGCCCAAAATCCTCTACGATCGCAAATGCAGCCTATATGTCGCAAATGCGGAAGTCGCAAATGCGACCTTCCTTTCGCAAATGCGAGAAATCCAAATTTCATAAGGGTTCGCAAATACGGGCCCTGTTTCGCATTTCCCATAACAGTAGAGGTCGAGGTTCGCAATTGCGAACCCCTGTTCGCAATTCCCACATCTGAGACCTGCAACTTTTATACTTAGCCGAATTTTTAACCCATTTTCATATCCTCTCAAAACACAAACACACTTAGGCAATTTTTCAAGGATTTCTTCTTCTCCAAATCAATTGTAAGTCGTTTTAAATTAACTTTCTTCAATTATTAACATCTTTTAACATGATTTCAACTTCAAATCAATGATTTTCATGGGAGAAATTGGGTGTTTTGGGTAGAACCTAGATTTTTTCAAAAATTGGGGATTTGGACCTCGATTTGAGGTCCGGTTTCAAAACAAATTATATATTTGAGTTCATGGGGGAATGGGAAATCGGGTTTTGGTTCGAACCTCGGGTTTTGACCATGCGGGCCCGGGGGGGGGGGGATTTTTGACTTTTTGGGTAAAACTTTAGAAAACTCATTTTCATGCATTGGGGTTGATTCATTTAGCGTTTATTAATGTAATTAAGTAACTTGTGACTAGATACGAACGAATTGGTGGTGGAATCGAGGGGTAATTGAAGCGTGAGTTGTGTTTGTGACATCGAGGTAAGTGTTTTGTCTAACCTTAGTTTGAGGGATTAGGAGTTGTATCTATTTGCTACGTGTTAATTGTGGAGTACAACGTATAGGCATGGTGACGAGTGTCTATACGTTGGTGTCTAGCATGCCCGTGAGTCTTTATATTGTGATTTTCATGACTTCGTTGTATCTTTCATGCCTTGGTGATGGTTTCTATATGTTGTGTAAAGTTTGTGGAAGGAATTGTGACTCATGAACAATGAGGAGCGTTGGCTCAAGTTATGTAACGAATTGTGAAAGTGTAAGTGATAATAGAATCTCTAGAGCATTGGCTCGAGTTATGAAGTGAATTGTGTAGTAAAAGTGAGAAAGAAAAGAAGTTATCATGTTAACACCCTTGCCGGGCTATTGTTGATTTATTTGTTATCTCCCTTGCCGGGATGTTGATATTATTGATGTTGTTCCCTTGCTGGGATTTATTTGTTGAAATGTTGTTCCCTTGCTGGGATCTTTATTGCAAAATTTCATTTATTCCCTTGCCCTATTGTTTGTGATTGTTGTTTGGGTGAGGAAGAGCGTTAAAGCACGAAGGGTGATGCCGTGCATTGTTTGTATTGTGAGGAAAGAGTGTAAAGTACGAATGGTGATGCCGTGCCGCACGATGTACCATTCCGTGCCGATTTTATTGATTATTGTGAGGAAAGAGTGTAAAGCATGAAGGGTGATGCCGTGCCGCACGATGTACCATTCCGTGCCGATTTTATTGATTATATGGTGAGGAAAGAGAGTAAAAGCACGAAGGGTGATGCCGTGTTACACTTTTTATTATATCTTCTTTGGTGGGAGAGACAAGTAAAAGCACGAAGGGTGATGCTTGGCATTTGTTGAATTGTTTCTTGTTGATATCTGAGTTATGTTATTTCTTTTCGTTTATTTAATTCTTTCTATTTGGAATTATACTCTCCCCCACAGCCATGCTCCCCCTCCCATTTTGACTGTTTGTATTTCTGTGTCGCTTTTTCCGTTGTTATATATATATATATATATATATATATATATATATATATATAATATATATATATATATATAATTTTATGTAACTGCACAGATTATTGTGTATGCTGGTCTAGCCTCGTCACTACCTCGCCGAGGTTAGGCTACTTACCAGCACATGTGGTCGGTTATGCTGATACTACACTCTGCACTATGTGCAGATCCGGAGCAGCTTTTGGACCGTAAGTGTGGAGGCTATATTAGTTCACGCGGAGATCCAAGGTAGACCTGCAGCGCGTCCGCAGGCCCTGGCGTCCTCTTCTTCTATTCCCGTTTCATTTTCCTTATTTCAGAAAACAGTGTACTTTATTTTTCTTCAGACTTGTGTGTAGTGAATCTTAGACTGTCTGTACACTGGTACACCAGGTTTTGGGTGGTTAGAGGCTTGAGTAATTGTATAGACATAGATTCCAGATATTTTCATTTTATTGTTGTCTTCCGCTTAAATTATTTCCGCTGTTTATCACGTTATCGCTTATAATTGTTTCAAAAAGAAATAATTGGTTAATGAAGTATTTAGATTAAAGGTTTGGCTTGCCTAGCTCACATTAGTAGGCGCACTTCACGACTCCGAGGGTGAAAATTCGGCCGTGACATACACTATACTATCAAGACAATACAAAGTATAATTCAATATCTAACAAACCTAAATTCAACACTAATTAAATAATTATTTAATAAAATTATTAACAAAGCTAACTAAACAATTCCTAAACCCTAATCCTCAATAAAATACAATGTTCAAAGAATTTAATACTAATTCATATCCTTAAACTACAATATGAAATAAATTAAAACAAAACTAGAATAACAAAAGATTCAAGGTTATAATGTCAAACCTAGTTTTTTTTAGTGGAGAAGAGAGAAAAAGGGGCAGCGGCGCTCCGGCGGTGCTTAGGCGGTCACAGTGTGGCGCGGGGTGGAGGGATTGATTTGTGTGAGGAAAATAGAGAAGGGGAGGGGAATGTGTTGAGAGAGAATTTGGGGAAATTTTGGGAAGAAAATAAGAGAATGGAGGGGGAAACCGTTTTTGACTCTGGATTTAGAAAAAAGCGACCAACGTTGGTCGCTATTCTAGTAGCTAATTAAGTTCATTGACTGTTTGACAAAATAGCGACAAACATTGGTCGCATATTTTTTTGACTGTTTGACCAAAATAGCGACCAAAGTTGGTTGCTATTTCTAAAAAAAAATTAAATAACTTTTTTTTTCTATTTTTGGTGTTTATATATAATATATCTATATATATATATAATATATTATATATATATCTACAACACACACAACAGAACACTTCATTGTAATACTTATAACATATATATAATCTTGTTAAGCTATATGTTTAGTGTGTGTACATTATAATACACATACCTTCGTGCTTAGCTTTACTTAAATATATAGCATGTTATATGTAACATGATACCTGTATTTCAGTATTTGTATGTAACAGAGTTAATGAATTAAACATTCATTCAATCATAGGTTATAAAGTCGATGATCAGTTATAACATATTAATTGATATAGAGTCGAGACGTTTTATTTTTAATATATATACATGCATCTGAGTAGGTTATAAGTCGATGAATCAATTTACAAGTGTATCAATACCTACAAGAACCCGGCCCTGTGTTCCGAGCGCTTCATGTTCTTTTATATATATATATATATATATATATATATATATATATATATATATATATATATATATATATATATATATATATAAAACTTGTTATAGTACTATATGTTAGTGTGTGTGTGTATATATAACACACACACTTCGTGCTACTTTAACTACATATATAGCATGTTATAGTACATGATACTGTATTCATTATTTGTATTGTAACAGAGTTAATGAATTACATTCATTCATCACTAGGTTATAAGTCGATGAATCAATTATAACATATTAATTGATATAAGTCCAGACGTTTTGTTTTTAATATATATATACATGCATCTGAGTAGGTTATAAGTCGATGAATCAATTTACAAGTGTATCAATACCTAAAAGAATCCGGCCCTGTGTTCCGAGCGCTTCATGTTTATATATATATATAGACACACACACACACACACACTTCGTTGTACTACTTTAACTACATATATAGCATGTTAGACTATATTTTAGTGTATTCATCCCTTGTATTACAAAAGTGTTAACGGATTATATTTATATTATTTAGATAGTAAATACAAAAGTAATTTTTAATTTTGATTAATGTTGACCTGAAATGAGACCAACTTCGGTCGCTAATTATCCAGAAATTAAAATTAGCGACCACAGTTGGTCGCTAATTACCCAGAAATTCATATTAGCGACCAAAGTTGGTTGCTAAATTTAAATCAGATTTATTTATATTTTATATAATATTTAAAATAATAATATAATTGTTAAACGTTAGAACTGGGTCCCAGATTAGCGACCAAAGTTGGTCTCTATCTGCTTCCCCTTTCGTAAGCGACCAACTTTGGTCGCTAACTTGTCACGACCCGGATTTCCCACCCTCGGGAGTCGTGATGGCACTAATGGGAGCTAGGCAAGCCAAATTTAATTACTTCTTCGTTAATAACATAATTCCTTTTAACAATTATCGGCAATAATACAAAAGCAACAAAATTAAATAATAAGCGGAAGTCTCAATATTATAGAAAACTGAATAGAAATGCGGAAAATTTCAACCAAAGCCTCTACCCAAGACTGGTGTCGCAGTTTCACAGACGGTCTAAGAATACTACACATAAAGGTCTGAAAGAAATAAACTCGACACTGTCTCCAGAATTACATGAAAGAAACAGGAACATAGATGAAAGGAGACGCCAGGGCCTGCGAACGCCTGCAAAGCTACCTCGGGTCTCACTGGACTGAAAGCCTGCTCCCACTCTATTGCTGCTGCTGTCTGAAGCCTGGGATCTGCGCAAAATAGCACAGAGTGTAGTATAAGCACAACCGACCCGATGTGCTGGTAAGTGCCTAGCCTAACCCCGGCGAAGTAGTGACAAGGCTAGGACCAGACTATCAAATAAACCTTTGCAGTTATATAATATACAGCGGAAAGTAAAGCAGGTATAAGCAAGTAAGGATGGGAGGGGGAAACATGCTTCGGGGAATAACAGGTAAAAACAGAATATCAAGATAACTATAAAGGAGTCAAAATCCAACCACTAGCAAGAATAAGGAAAACAAAGGCAGATTTCACTTTCTTTTCACCTTTTGTTGCAGGCGTGCAACCCGATCCCATTTCATGTATCTCGTGGCAGGCGTGCCACCCGCTCCCATTTCATTACATCTCGTGGTAGGCGTACCACCCGCTCCCATTTCATTACATCTCGTGGTAGGCGTACCACCCGCTCCCATTTCATTACATCTCGTGGTAGGCGTACCACCCGCTCCCATTTCATAATTGTTGCGGCGTGCAACTCGATCCATATATAATATTGTTGCGGCGTGCAACCCGATCCATATATAGTATTGTTGCGGTGTGCAACCCGATCCATATATAGTATTGTTGCGGTGTGCAACCCGATCCATATATAATATTGTTGCGGCGTGCAACCCGATCCATATATAATATTGTTGCGGCGTGCAACCCGATCCATATATAATATTGTTGCGGCGTGCAACCCGATCTATATATAATATTTACAATTATAACAAGGGTCCCGACAAGGGATCAAAAGGTCTACACTATCCTGGCAAAGGGAAAAAGAAACAGCTATAACCAAACTTGTTACAACACCTATCTACCTCAGCCATACCCAAAACTTGTTACAACACCTAACTACCTCGGCTATACCCAAACTTGTTACAACACCTAATTACCTCCGCTATACCCCAAACTTGACCCAACATCTAACTACCTCAGCTATAACCACAATACTTACCTAACACAAAGAATCATCAACCTAAGTATTCGTAATATCAATTAAGAACACAATACAAGGGAACCACAACTCACAATAGCCCGGCAAGGGGGCAACATAATGATCTCTTCTCTTTCTCACTTTTACTTCACAATTCACTTCATCACTCGAGCCACTGCTCTAGAGGTTCAATTATCACATATACTTTCACAATTTGTTATACAACTGGAGCCAACGCTCCTCAACGTTCATAAGTCACAATTCTTTTCACAAATTTACACAACAAATAGAAATTTTCACCAAGGCATGAATAATACAACGAAATCATGGAAATCACAATATAAGACTCACGGTCATGCTCGACACCGACGTATAGATACTCGTCACCATGCCTATACATCGTACTCAACAAGAAACAAATAGCAAATAAGACTCAACTCCTAATCCCTCAAGCTAAGGTTAGACCAAACTCTTACCTCGATGCCTCAAACATAATTCATGCTTCAATTATAGCTTTACCCCTTGATTCCACCACCAATTCGTTCGTATCTAATCACAAATTACTTAATTACATTAATAAACACTAAATGAATCAATTTGAATGCTTAAAAATGAATTTCCCAAAGTTTTGCCCAAAAATTCCAAAATCGCCCCCGGGCCCACGTGGTCAAAACCCGAGGTTCGAACCAAAACCCGGTTACCCATTCCCCCACAAACCCAAATATATGATTTGTTTTGAAATCGGACCTCAAATCGAGGTCCAAACCCCCAATTTTAGAAAAACCTAGGTTCTACCCAAAACCCCCAATTTCACCCATGAAAATCATTGGTTTTAGGTGGAAAACATGTTAAATGATGTTAATGATTGAAAGAAATAAGTAAAAACCAACTTACAAATGATTTGGAAGAAGTTTTGTTCTTGAAAAATCGCCTAAGGAGTTGTATTTTGGAAGTGGGGTGAAAAATGGCCTAAAATTCGACTAAGTATGAAAATTGCTGGGATGCAGATATGAGAATTGCGAACTGGGTTTGCAATCTGCAGGCATGGGAAACGCGACATTTCTGTTCGCATTTGCGAACTCAGGCCTATCAGGGGACCTTCGCATTTGCGAGGAATGGCTTCGCATTTGCGAACATTGGCAGGCCTGGGCTGGTTTCGCATTTGCGAACCAGCCTTCGCATTTGCGTGAGCTGGACCTTCGCATTTGCGAATGCTGGCTTCGCAAATGCGAAGCGTGCAGATCAGTGATACCAGATTTTCAAAAAATGCAAAAATGCAATCCGACACCTATCCAAAACTCACCCATGCCCTCGGGGCTCCAAACCAAATATGCACACAACCTCAATAACATCCTACGAACTTACTCGTGCGATCAAATCGCCAAAATAACATCAAAAACAACGAATCAAACCTCAAAATCACAAGTTTTTCCTCAAACCTCATAAACTTTCAAATTTAGAGTTTTAAGTCCGAAACACGTCAAACGACGCCAAACTTTACAGAAAGCGCTTAAACCATATATAAGACTTGTACCGGGCGCCGGAACCAAAATACGGGCCCGATACCACAGTCTTTTAATTAAATTTCATTTCCAATTTCCAGAAAACAATTTCACATAAAAATTTATTTCTCGGGCTTGGGACCTCGGAATTCGGTTCCGGGCATACGCCCAAGTCCCATATTTTCCTACGGACCCTCCGGGACCGTCCAATCATGGGTCCGGGTCTGTTTACCCAAAAGTTGACCGAAGTCAAATTTATTCAATTTAATATCAAAATTTAGTATTTTTCTCACAGAATTCATATTTAAGCTTTCCGGCTACGCGCCCGGACTGCGCACGCAAATCGAGGCAACCCCAAATGAGGTTTTCAAGGCCTCAGAAGCACAGAATGAGTAAGAAAACAAGTGATGACCCTTTGGGTTGTCACACTAACTTTGAATTATATTTATTTATATTTTATAATTTTTTTAAATTATAATATAATTATTAAAATTTTATAACTGGGTCCCATATTAGCGACCAAAGTTGGTCTCTATCTGCTTCCCCTTTCGTGAGCGACCAACTTTGGTCCCTAATTTTAAATTATATTTATTTATATTTATAATTTTTTAAAATAATATATAATTATTAAAATTTTATAAGTGGGTCCCCCTTTAGCGACCAAAGTTGGTCGTTAATTTCAGTATTTCTTTGACCAAGCAAGTCTGACCAGTCCCGTCAATATTTTGACCAAATTATCGAGCAACTTTCGTCGCTAATGTATTTAGAATAATTATTTAATTATTTTCTCCAATTTAGCGACCAACTTTGGTCGCTTTTCTTGACAGACCAATTTTGGTCGCCAAATTTTGGTCGCTTTTTTCCGGAATTCTAGTAGTGATAGTATATTTCAAGAGTGTAGCCATAGTTAGTAATTTAGAGTTCCAACCACTCAACAATGAAATTGAAATTCAATACTAGAGATTCTAACATCTGTTCATAAGAACGAAAATACGCGATTTTACTTTTACCAAAGTTAACTTTTTGTCCAGAAACTCAGCGCGATCAAGAAAATCAATAGAGGAATCTTTCCACATTTTCTATGCTTCACCTTCTCATCATTAATTATACCACATGACCATTAGTGCATAAAAGTTAAACTCATGCTGATATATCCGATCACGCTAGCTCTATTGACCACAATGACAATAGGATCTCTTAAAATAATGCATAGCCTACGATTTGGTGAATAGACACACTTGAATACATTGAATGTTTAAGCCTCATGAAAGTCTTAAATGGAGGTCTAAAATGTTTATAAAGAACAAGGCACAAAAAGAAAAAAGCTAGATCCTGTGATCCACAGAGGACCATTAGTAGTGCATGTCATTTTGATTCACAACTCCGTAGGTTATCAAAAGCACGCATCTAAGAGGCAGCAGCAGCACACAGCAGCCAGACTGCAAAAACAATATCAACAAAAAGTCGATTAGTTTTATCTGTCTTCTCAAAATAGAAAGAGTTATGAGGGATAATTAATGTGTTAGCTAGCTTGCTAGGTACACTAATTGGTGAAATAAATGAAGACACATACAACAAGGCAAAGCATATATATTAAGATAACAATTCAGCTATTGCAAGACTAGAAACAGCAGATAGATTCAGATACTGTAGTACTTTAGAATGATCTTATTAGCCAAAAAAATATTGCAGATAAGTTCAAATTGTTCAATCCTCCACCATGCATTAATTGTCATTGGCAGAAGTACACCTCATCAGCTTGTCGCCACAAGCTACAAGAGCCAACAGCAGCTCTCTTGCCCGAGGATTATATTCCATGCAAAGGGTGGAGTCAGGGGATTCTAAGTTTCTAACATAAAGAGATTTCAAAAATTGCAAGAATGCTAATTATACCGGAAATTCAAACTTATAATCTAAAGTAATTCTTCTACCACCTTTGTCACTAAACTAGAAACTTCCTTATATCAAGGGACCAATATATAATTATTTTTTTCCTATTTACATAGTATAATTTTTGGACGAAGGGTCTTAAATACATATAGCTCCACCCCTATTTCCTGTTCAGCGTCCAAATAAAGCTCTCGGGGCAGCAGGTTCATCCGAACCTAATATTTTCACAGGTTATAAATATATATATGCAGATTTCCATGCAATATTGCTAACAGAGGCGGATCTAGGATTTAAAGTTTATGGGTTCCTACAACGACCTTAAATAAGTATACAATAAGTAACTGAGTTCACAATCAGATGTTTATGAATATTTAGTGAATTTTTAATACATATACAGCGTATGTGCAAAAGCTACTGCGTTCACGGAAACCCACACCTACTAAGTTGGATCTGCCCCTAATTGCTAAGAACCCTAAAAGTCGAACACATCTAAGTTTAATTTCTAACTCTGTATAAATGCCTTGGATCCAAGTCGAGAAAAGAAAAGAGAACCAGTCCATGCAAACCAACGAGCTAGATGACACGGACACGCAAGACAACAACAAATTAATCGAGTTGCATCATGCATGCATGCACAAACATAAGAAACAAATAATTTTCAGACAGGAGGGAGTATTTGTGTGTGTGTGTGGGGGGGGGGGGGG